>NC_044981.1:149098759-149398759 GCF_008728515.1 Papio anubis
CACCATTGCACTCCAGCCCAGGTGACAATACAAGACACTGTCAAAAAAAAAAAAGAAAATAAAAACCTTAAGGGATAGCTATTAGTAAAATGTAATAAAATTATTAGTAAGTGATAAGTGATAAGCTTTAAGTATTGATTACATTTATTCTTAATATAATTTATTTAACTGCAAGTATATATAATTTAATTTTGCATAATGCCTTTGTTTAACAACTGGCTCTCAAAATTTCTAATTTATCAATCAGTTTTTGAGAGCTTGTAGAGGTCAGCTGTAACATACCACTGACTATTATCTGTTGTCTGCCAGTCACCATGATTGGCATTTTAGATACATTCTTTCATTAACCCTCACCGTACCCTTCTGGAATGGCTATTATTTAGAGATGAATAAAAGGTCTCAGAAAGATTAAATAAATTGCCTGGATTCACATAGCTAAAGTCTGGTTGTATGACCTCCAACCCCTAAATCTCCATATTCAATTATACCGCACAGCCACTCATATAACAGAAATTTGCTTTTAAACTGTTTTATTTTTTATCCAAGAGAATAGATTGTGTTCCACGTAAGCTGGGATCCTCTGGATTCAGTGAGTTTCTGAACATCGATGCATGTTTGAGTTCACTGACACTGAGTAGTCTGGTTACAGAAAATACCATTAAGCTGGATAAGAAACCCAATGTTAGGCAGGACTTCAACCATATGGAGGGTGATCATGGCGAGCTGATTACACCATGTTAAGTCTTCCACCCAGAGACACTAGAATCACTTCAACCGCTTATCTCATTTTCCTTAAGTTAATTTCAACTCAACAAAACTAATCCTTTTTAAGCAAGTCTCTTTTTATGCACAATGAACCTAAAGGTAGAACATCCAATAACATTTCAACCACTGTTTTTAACTAATTATTGTTACTGTTGTAATTTTTGTGTCAAAAAAATGTGTTAATGTTTTGTAAGTTTTGTTTCTTCTTACAACATAACATGATGGTATGTTTTTTTTCATTATTTAGAGAATATTAGTCACTGTAATCAAACGCATATAGATAAAACCTTACATATTTAATACAAGGGTTACCCCTGTACAAATGGAAATAAATTAAGTTTAAGGTTTCTACACAAATGTGGTTGTTAATTTATGTACAATGTCAACTCAACGTGGTAAACTGGGATACTTTTTCCAAAGTTTACAGTACAGCTAAAGTTTCCAAAAATTCAAATTATATATATATAATTATAATTATATATATAATTATGTTTGTATAATTATATATACAATTTTTTATATATACACATTTATATAAAAAGACCAATAATAGCAGCATGTTATACATCAATAGCAGCAACAGCTTGTCCAGGTTCTGCAATCATCTGAAAAAAATTATAGAGACACTCAGCACACTCCATTTAAAGAAAAGGGGAAAAAAAGGTAAAAACCAAAATCCCAGAAAATTGCAAAGTTCTGTTACTGTTGTGGTACCTGGTACCATTTTTTAAATTAGCTTCTGAATCATTATCTGGAAGAAAAACGTTCTAGAATAACATTATTAAAAACGACTTTGATAAAGCATGGTCACTACTACGTATCATAAAGTGGGTACAAGATATTTTGCATTCACAGAGGTATGATAAAGTACTGTCCTACATCTGTATTACTAGAAGACACAATTAAAAAGGCATTATTTCAGACTTGATTCTACTTTTCTAGCAGAGGTCCCAAAGGATGGTATGATACAGCTCTGTAAAGAAATGCTCCTTCTTAGGATTTCCTTTCATTAGCGGCACAGTTCTAGGTACTCACTGTTCTTCATGAACATCAACTAAGAACTGTTTTTTTAAAAAAAACAGGCCACGTTTTCTTTATCCAGTCTATCATTAATGGAAATTTAGGTGAATTCCATGTCTTTGTTTATTGCGAATAGTGCTGCAATGAACACAGGTGTGCACATGTCTTTATAAAAGAATAATTTATAATTCCTTTGGGTATATACCCAGCAATGGGATTGCTAGGTCAAATATTTCTGTCTTTAGGTATTTGAGGAATTGCCAAACTATCTTCCACAAAGGGTGACCTAATTTACACTCCCACTAAGGGTGTATAAGCATTCCTTTTTCTTGACAACCTTGTCAGCATCTGTTGTTTTTTGGAATGTTTAATATTAGTTATTCTGACTGGTGTGAGATGGCATCTCATTGTAGTTTTGATTTGCATTTTTCTAATGATCAGTGTTGTTGAGCTTTTTTTCACATGATTGTTGACTACATGTATGTCTTCTTTTGAAAATGTCTGTTCATGTCTTTTGCCCACTTTTTTATGGGTTTTTTTTTTCTTGTAAATTTGTTTAAGTTCCATATTGATGTGGGATATTAGACTTTTGTTGGAGGCATAGTTTGCAAAAACTTACTCCCATTCTTCAAGTTGTCTGTTTACTCTGTTGATAGCTTCTTTGGCTCTGTGGAAGCTTTTTAGTTTAATTAGATCCCATTTGTCAATTATTTTATTTTTCTTACAATTGTTTTTGGTGCCTTCATCATGAAATCTTTGCCCATGCCTATGTCCTGAATGGTATTGCCTAGGTTATCTTCCATGGTTTTTGTAGTTTTGAGTTTTGTGTTTAAGTCTTTAATTGATCTTGAGTTAATGTTTGTTTATGGTGTAAGGAAGGGGTCTAGTTTCAATCTTCAGTGTATGGCTGGCCAGTTATCCCAGCACCATTTATTGAACAGGGAATCCTTTCTCCATTGCTCTTTTTTGTGAGGTTTGTTGAAGATCAGATAGCTGTAGGTGTGTGTTCTTACTTCTGGGTTCTCTATTCTGTTTCATTGGTCTATGTGTCTGTTTTTTTATTTTATTTTATTTTATTTATTTTGATCTTAACATTTTAATATGTGTATTTTGATTCTATTAAGAAGCACATTCAAACTTTTCAGTCAGGAATAAAAGAATCAAAGATAATTCAGTTTTTTAAAAAGCAGTACCACCCCAGAAAAATAGACTGTAGCTTTTATAACTGTATTCAAACAATTCAATAATAAGCTAAAGTGAGCATATGTGACTTTTCAGGATCTCAAAGCTGCTAGTTTGCCTTCCTATGTATCAGACACTTTTCTCTAACTAATCTTTTTTTAAATTATTATACTTTAAGTTCTAGAGTACATGTGCACAACATGCAGGTTTGTTGCATAGGTATACATGTGCCATGTAGGTGTGCTGCACCCAGTAACTCATCATTTACATTAGGTATTTCTCCTAATGCTATCCCTCCCACTCCCCCTACCCAATAACAGGCCCTGGGTGTGATGTTTCCCACCTTGTGTCCAAGTGTTCTCATTGTTCAATTCCCACCTATGAGTAAGAACACGTGGTGTTTGGTTTTCTGTCTTTGTTATAGGTTGCTGAGAATGATGGTTTTTAGTTGCATCCATGTCCCTACAAAGGACATGAACTCATCGTTTTTTATGACTGCATAGTGTTCCACGGTGTATATGTGCCACATTTTCTTAATCCAGTCTATCATTGATGGACATTTGGGTTAGTTCCAAGTCTTTGCTATTGTGAATAGTGCCACAGTAAACATATGTGTGCATATGTCTTTATAGTAGCATGATTTATAATCCTTTGGGTATATACCCAGGAATGGGATGGCTGGGTCAAAAGGTATTTCTAGTCCTAGATCCTTGAAGAATCACCACGCTGTCTTCTACAGTGATTGAACTAATTTACACTCCCACAAACAGTGTAAAAGCATTCCTATTTCTCTGCATCCTCTCCAGCATCTGTTGTTTCCTGACATTTTAATGATCGCCATTTTAACTGGTGTGACGTGGTATCTCATTGTGGTTTTGATTTGCATTTCTCTGATGACCAGTGATGACGAGCATTTTTTCATATGTCTGTTGGCTGCATAAATGTCTTCTTTTGAGAGGTGTCTGTTCATATCCTTTGCCCACTTTTTGATGGGGTTGTTTGATTTTTTTCTTGTAAATTTGTTTAATTCTTTGTAGATTCTGGATATTAGCTATTTGTCAGATGGGTAGATTGCAAAAAATTTCTCCCATTCTGTAGGTTGCCTGTTCACTCTGATGATAGTTTATTTTGCTGTGCAGAAACTCTTTAGTTTAATTAGATCCCATTTGTCTATTTTGGCTTTTGTTGCCATAGCTTTTGGTGTTTTAGACATGAAGTCCTTGCCCATGCCTATATCCTGAATGGTATTGCCTAGGTTTTCTTCTAGGGTTTTGATGGTTTTAGGTCTAACATTTAAGTATTTAATCCATCTTGAATTAATTTTTGTATAAAATGTAAAGAAGGGATCCAGTTTCAGCTTTCTACATATGGCTAGCCAGTTTTCCCAGCACCATTTATTAAATAGGGAATCCTCTCCCCATTTCTTGTTTTTGTCAGATTTGTCAAAGATCAGATGGTTGTAGATGTGTGGTGTTATTTCTGAGGGCTCTGTTCTGTTCCACTGGTCTATATATCTGTTTTGGTACCAGTACCATGCTGTTTTGGTTATTGTAGCCTTGAAGTACAGTTTGAAGTCAGGTAGCTTGATGCCTCCAGCTTTGTTCTTTTTGCTTAGGATTGTCTTGGCAATATGGGCTCTTTTTTGGTTCCATATGAACTTTACAGTAGCTTTTTCCAATTCTGTGAAGAAAGTCATTGGCAGCTTGATGGGGATGGCATTGAATCTATAAATTACCTTGGGCAGTATGACCATTTTCATGATATTGATTCTTCCTATCCATGAGCATGGTATGTTCTTCCATTTGTTTGTGTCCTCTTTTATTTCATTGAGCAGTGGTTTGTAGTTCTCCTTGAAGGGGTCCTTCACATCCCTTGTAAGTTGTATTCCTAGGTATTTTATTCTCTTTGTAGCAATTGTGAATGGGAGTTCACTCATGATTTGGCTTTCTGTTTGTCTGCTATTGGTGTATATGAATTCTTGTGATTTTTGCACATTGATTTTGTATCCTGAGACTTTAACAACAGCAAAAAAGGAAAATTTTAGACCAATATCCCTGATGAACATCAATGTGAAAATCCTCAATAAAATACTGTCAAACCGAATCCAGCAGCACATCAAAAAACTTATCCACCATGATCAAGTCGGCTTCATTCCTGGTATGCAAGGCTGGTTCAACATATGCAGTCAATAAACGCAATCCATCACATAAACAGGACCAGTGACAAAAACCACATGATTATCTCAATAGATGCAGGAAAGCCCTTTGACAAAATTCAACAGCCTTTCATGCTAAAAACTCTCAATAAACTAGGTACTGATAGAACATATCTGAAAACAATAAGAGCTATTTATGGCAAATGCACAGCCAATATCATACTGAATGAGCAAAAACTGGAAGCATTCCCTTTGAACACTGGCACAAGACAGGGATGCCCTCTCTCACCACTCCAATTCAACATAGTGTTGGAAGTTCTGGTCAGGGCAATCAGGCAGGAGAAAGAAATAAAGGGTATTAAAGTAGGAAAAGAGCAAGTCAAATTGTCCCTGTTTGCAGATGAGATGATTGTATATTTAGAAAACCCCATCATCTCAGCTCAAAATCTTCTTAAGCTGATAAGCAACTTCAGCAAAGTCTCAGGACATTTGTACTTTTTTGGGACAGAATCTTATTCTGTCATCCAGGCTGGAGTGCAGTGGTGCGATCTCGGCTCACTGCAACCTCCACCTTCTGGGTTCAAGTGATTCTCATGCCTTGGCCTCTCAAAATGCTGGGATTACAGCTGTGAACCACCACTCTGGCCTATGTGTCTGTTCCTGTACCAGTACCATGCTGTTTTGGTTACTGCAGCCCTGTAGTATAGTTTGAAGTCAAGTAGCATGATGGCTCCAGCTTTGTTCATTTTGCTTAGGATTGCCTTGGCTGTTTGGGCTTTTTTTGTTCCATATAAATTTAAAATAGTTTTTTCTAGTTCTGTGAAGAATGTCAGTGGTAGTTTAATGGGAATAGCATTGAATCTATAAATTGATTTGGGCACTATGACTATTTTAACAATATTGATTCTTGCTATCCACGAGCATGGAATATTTTTGCATTTGTTTGTGTCACATGATGGTATTTTTTTTAATTTAATAAGTAGCATCACTGTAAAGATAGAATAGAAGCCCTGGAAGCAAAACACATTTTAAAAAATTAATAATGCATTTTCTATAAAATAGAAAGAGCTTCCAAAATAAATACACAATTCAAAAAAGTTAGTAGATACTTACTGGATAATATTTAAACCTTTATATTATCTGCCTGAAAGGTTAAAAGGCAATTACTTGCAATCATAAGTGACCAGCCTTGCCAGAAAGAAGATAGATATTAAAATTGACTAGTGTCATCTATTAAATACTTTGAGCAATACATTTTTTAAAACACAGGTACTGTTCTGAAAAAACATTTTCTCTATCATTTGTTGGTTAAATTATTCCATATGCCTTTACTGTAAAGTCATTTTAGGTCTTGGGAAGAATGTAATATATTACTTTTAATTACCACATCAATTCAGAATGTTATTTTTCCCTTTTTGTTTGCATCAAGGACCACACAGGAAGCTCCACAGAATGTGTGCAGCCTAGAAACCTAACCTGATATTGAATGTGTTTCCTCTTATCTTCACTGTTCCTGCTTCTCTGTCCCCTACATTTCGTTATACCCTTCTTTTATTCTCTCTCTGATTCTCTCATTTCCTCCTCGCTCTTCTCCATTTCTCTCCTGGCATTCAGTAAGGGAGTACATGGAAAACAAGAAAGGAGAGTGGATATGTGTCTTTGATCTCAGTGTGCCCAAAGCCTGGCACAGTGCCTACCACATCAGGGGAGGGGGAGCCCAAGAAATGAGTGACTGAAGGGATAGAGAGCACGTTGAGCAAGGGCTAGAGAACCGTTGTTCTGCTCCATATCTTTCATGATGCACTTTTATATATATAGGAGGGTTTTGTTGTTGTTGTTTTTTGTTTTGCATCAAAATAGAGGACATAATGGAGGGATAGAGTGAGCAAAGATATAAAATAGAGTAAAATAGTTGATGTAATTGGGACTATTGAGAAAAGAGTAAAATTTACTGAACCAAGTCATAACTCAGGACAAAAGGGGCTGATGATGAATGATGGAAGAGGATCTTCCATTTTATTTCATGTATTTGTTTTATTTAAAAGATCTATAAAGAAGAATATAGCAATTTGAAGATGAAGCTTAGGAATGATTACCCAAGAAACCTTTCCTGTACGCTGCTGAAGAGATTGGTTTCAGCATCTTCCTAATGCTCCTTCATACTAAGTAATAAAAACAATACTAATAATAATTTAAAATAATAATCACTGACATTGAGGGCTTATTATATGACAAATGCTGTTCTAAAGACTTTATATGCATTGTTTCTCACAACAAGCCTATGAAACAGGAACTATTTTATTATCCTAACTTAATAGTTAACTGAAGAGCAAAGAGATTACTAATTCCTGTAATAATTTTGCATTATTCTAAAGACAAACTCGAGGTCCATTAGGATTTCAATCAGGGCCCTCCACAATCTGGTTCTAAATACCCTTTCAAAATTAGGTCCTACTTTTAACTGACAAAAATAGTACTATGAGGTTCCTAGCATGTCTTCTTGCTTTCTTGACTGTGAGCTTCACTCCAACCACTGTTTCCATCCAAAATGCCTTCTCCCTATCCTTTGCCTATTTGGATCTCTTTTCCATCATTCAAAACTCAGCTGTAGTGTCAACTCTTTTATGGAGACATCTCTGACCAATCTCACCCAATGACTTTGCACTCCTCTGAATTCACAACTCACTTTTACAAATACTACCTTATAAACTTCTATTGACTTATTGTCTTATATTATCATTTAAATGACCATATTGCATTTTTGTTTCTCCAACTAGCATGTTAACTTGGTATAAATCATGTCTCCATAATGTATCCACAGTGCCTAGCTAAGTTCTCAGTATGCATAGTTATCATCAATGACTTTTTTGTTAATGCATTGTGTAGCATATACAGAGATTATTTGTGTCGTCGAATGTATTCTATTCTTGGAGCCACACTTCACATACCTTCAGCATGAAAAATGTCCATATGCCCAAAGATTACATCCATTCTGGTAAAAAGAATTGATGAGATTTATCTATTAATCAGAGTATTTACTACTCCAACCCATATTTTATGGTATTTTCATATTCTATTAAAAAACAGAATACTAAAAAAAAATTCCCACTTTAAACAAACTGGTTATTTGAGAAATAATACTGAGAAAACTTGCAACTTAGATAAGAAATAAGAAATTAAATTGATTTTCTTTTAATAATGTACAAAACCAAAGGTCAGGCAATCGTAAGACAGGTAGAATATCCTACTCTATTGGACTCATTTTTTTGTTGTTGTTTTTGTTTTGGAGAAGGAGTCTCGATCTGTTGCCCAGACTGGAGTGCAATGGCATAATCTTGGCTCACTGCAACCTCTGCCTTCCAGGTTCAAGTGATTCTCCTGCCTCAGCCTCCAGAGCGAGTAGTTGGGATTACAGGAACCCAGCACCATGCCTGACTAATTTTTGTATTTTTTAGTAGAGGTAGCGTTTCACCATGTTGCCCAGGCTGGTCTTGAACTCCTGACCTCAAGTGATCTGCCCACCTCAGCCTCCCAAAGTGCTGGGATTACAGGCATAAGCTACCACTCCCAACTTACTGCACTCATTTTTAATAATCTTAAATATCCCTGGAAAAGGAGACGTTACAAACATCTAAATTATATATATAATACATATATATGTTTTTTTTTAACGGTAAGTGAATTAGGAAGTTTGGAAAACTTTCAGGACAGTAGTTCACAGCTTTCTGAACATATTTAAATGAGATGCAAACTGACAAAATTGAATTGTTTTGGAAAATTTGCCCAAGGCAGACAAGCAACAGATGGAAGGATTATGCCAAGAAACATATCACATGCCACTTAACTCGTTTGGGGATGGACTGTTAGCTAAAGATGAGAAGAAAAAACAAACAAACAAACATTTAGTTCCAAATGAAAGAAACTAGCTAGCTGCCTTCAATGTACTCTGCCTGATTTTATTTCAAACTGCTCTTTAGGAATCAGAAGCACATCAGTTTCTTTGAAAAGGCAGTGAAAACCATCTCCGTGTCCCTCACAGGCTGATTTACTCATAAAACAAAAGAATGAACAAGACTGCAGTGTCAACATTTACTGTCACGTTATCAAAATTAGTGTTGTCATTTAATTATTTATTTATTTATTTTGAGACGGAGTTTCGCACTGTTGCCTGGGCTGGAGCTCAATAGCGTGATCTCGGCTCACTGCAACCTCCGCCTCCCAGATTCAAGCGATTCTCCTGCCTCAGCCTTCCAAGTAACTGGGATTACAGACGCCCACCACCACCCCCGGCTAATTTTTGCATTTTTAATAGAAACGGGGTTTCACTATGTTGGCCAGGCTCGTCTCGAATGCCTGGCCTCGTGATCCACTCTCCTCCGCCTGGCAAAGTGCTGGGATTACAGGCATGAGCCACACTGTACCTGGCCAGTCAATTTTAAAAGTCCTGATTAAGCCTGGTGTGCAGTAGCTCATGCCTGTAACCCCAACGCTTTGGGAGGCCAAGGCAGGCCGATCACTTGAATCCAGGAGTTCATGGAGACCAGCCTGGGCAACATGGTGAAATCCCATCTCTACCAAAAAATATACAAAAAGTAGTTGGGCCTGGTGTTGCACACTATGATCTCAGCCTCTCTGGAGGCTGAAGTGGGAGAATTGCTTGAGCCCAGGAGGTGAAGTTTGCAGAGAGCCAAGATTGCAGCATTGCACTCCAGCCTGGGTGACAGCGAGAGCCTGTCTCAAAAAAAAAAAAAAAAGTCCTGATTAGAAAAATTCTTAGCACAACACTTAAACACCAAGGTGATTTAATTGGAATAACATCAGCCAAGAATTCAGGAAAAATTCTTGAGGAATTGAAATTAGATAACAATAACAACAGATCAAGAATGCTCTAGATTCAGAAAATTGTGGACTGGCTAGTTTAACTTCTATCCTAAAGAAATTATTAGGCTTTATTTTTAGAAAGGGATTGGGAATACTAATGGACAAAGATTCCCTTCATTAAACAGAATTAGCCTGCTTGCAGGAAAATATGATCATTTTCACTAACAGGGGTAATAAGAGATGCCATTTAAAGATATTAGAGCAGCAGCACACACACATACAAAAGCCAACATCATAATTAGTTTGCCATGAAGAGTATGAGAGCATTTCACACTCAGAGTAAAAGGTGTAAAGGCCAGAGTCAGGGAAATGCTACTAATGACATGCCAAGCACTCAACGTTAACTCTTGGATGCAAGAAAGAAAGATGCTGTAACCTTGGAATCTTAGAAAGTCTGCATGACAGTACCCTACAGGTGAAATTGTTATGTACCAAGAATCAATTTTTATTAAATATAAATAGTAGATTACAACTTGTCTAAAAAAAGTTCTAATATGATAGATAATATGATGTGAAGAATCATCACTTAATAAGGAAAAGTCAATCCAACACAAAACCTGGTAAATCAGGGCTATTTCTCATCTGTACTGCTTTCTGAAGAAGGTGTAAGCAGACAGAAACATGTCTAGAAACTTCTGAGCAAAAATAAATGTCCTACATTTCTTGTCACAGACTTTCGCTCTAAAAATATACATTGGCTTTGAACAGAACAGCTGGCCGATTCAGTCCAAAGTTCCATCAATCATCAAAGTGCTCCCAGGCAGCTGGATTAATGACCTTTTTCATGTATTGACTCTCCATTTTGGTGTCCTGAGATTATTCAAGGACATAAGTGACTTCTTAAGAAAGTTGGTCCTTTGATGGGCACGTTAACTCTTTTATCTTCTAGACTTTGAAACAGCATATATAACTCTAGATTTTTCACCATCACCAAACATTTACTGAGGCAAAAACCAACATACATAAGAATATGTACTGAAAAGACTGGGAGCAGTGGCTCACGCCTGTAATCCCACCACTCTAGGAGGCCGAGGTAGGCAGATCACCTGAGGTCAGGAGTTCAAGACCAGTCTGGCCGATGTGGTGAAACCCTGTCTCTATTAAAAATACAAAAAATAGCTGGGCATGGTGGCACACGCCTGTAATCCCAGCTACTTGGGACACTGAGGCAGGAGAATTGCTTGAACCCTAGAGGCAGAGGGTGCAGTGAGCCGAGATCGCACCATTGCACTCCAGCCTGGAAGACAAGAGCAAAATTCCGTCTCAAAAAAAAAAAAACAAAAACAAAAGAATATGTATTGAAAATAGCTAAGTGTACAAACTACCAACCAAAGGAAAGCTAAGGAAAACAAATGCTACAGAAAGAGGTAACATCTTGCTCTTAGAGAGGTGTCAATGAAGAATTCACAGAGATTGCAGACATGAAGTGAGTTTGAAAGTACTGGAAGCACTGGACAAATGAAGAAGAGGAACTTGGGCATCCAGGGTAAGAAAAGCATGTCAGCAAAGGGCTAGAGATTGGAATTCATCTGGCTTTTCTGATTTGAATACAGTCAGGATTCCCATAGCAGATGTAATGGAAAATAAAAGGGAAAAGGTAATTAAGAGCAAAAATATGTAGTGTCTTGAATGTCAGGCTTAGCAATTTGTACTTTATTCTGCAGATAAATGGACTGATGATTTAGGAAGATTAAGGCAATACCTGTGAACAAGACAGATTAAAAGCATGAAGATGGAAAAACCAGCATAAAAACTATTTCAATAATTCACACCAATAGAACCAGATTCATACACTATTTGCCCATGGGCCCAGTCTGGCCCACAGCTGACTTTATTTGGCCCACATACTTTTTTGAAAAAATAAAAATAAAGTTCCAATATTTAATATATAATATTGCACATTATAACCTGCATTTGCAACTTCTCCAGAAAGGCTTGTTTCAAGGCCCTCAAAGTCTTTCAAGGCTGAGACACTGAGTTTGGAGGCCCAACCCCAATGAAGCCACATGTTTCAATCAAACATTTCAAAGTGAACCCAAATACTACACTAAATGTGATTTATATGTAATGGTATAGAAGTTGACTTGCACTTAATTAGTTGATATTTTAGATCTTGCAGAAAACCTTAGTCTACCTCCTTTTGTAGTTTACTCAAAACACTAATTAGAAAAATGGAGTTCAGGCCGGGCGCGGTGGCTCAAGCCTGTAATCCCAGCACTTTGGGAGGCCGAGATGGGTGGATCACGAGGTCAGGAGATCGAGACCATCCTGGCTAACATGGTGAAACCCCATCTCTACTAAAAATCCAAAAAAAAAAAAAACTAGCTGGGCGAGGTGGCAGGCGCCTGTAGTCCCAGCTACTCGGGAGGTTGAGGCAGGAGAATGGCATAAACCCGGGAGGCGGAGCTTGCAGCTCAGCTCTATTTCTTCAAATGTTGCACAATCCCTAGACCAGACCACATGGACCCTGAGCTTATTTCTTGTAGAAAAAAAAAATGATGCATTTCACTTAAGTAGAAAAATCAGAAAGAAAAGGGGAATAGAATAAATAATTTTAGACATGTTGAATTTCAGGTGTTAGCAGGAAAATCTATGTTAAAAGATTCAACAGGCCACTGTGCACACACAATTGGAATTTGAAAGAGATTAGCTCTGGAGATTTAAATTTGATAATCATTTACACAAAAGTAACAATTGGGCCAGGCACAGTGGCTCACGTCTGTAATCTTACCACTTTGGGAGGCTATGGTGGGTTGATCACCTGAGATCAAGAGTTTGAGACCAGCTTGGCCAACATAGTGAAACCCCATTTCTACTACAAATACAAAAAATTAGGAGGAGGTTCCAAGATGGCCAAATAGGAACAGCTCCAGTCCATAGCTTCCAGCATGAGCAACACAGAAGGTGGGTGATTTCTGCATTTCCAACTGAGGTACCAGGTTCCTCTCACTGGGGCTTGTCAGACAATGGGTGCAGCCCATGGAGCATGAGCCGAAGCAGGGCGGGGCATCACCTCACCCAGGAAGCACAAGGGGTCAGGGAATTCCCTTTCCTAGCCAAGAGAAGCCATGACAGACGGTACCTGGAAAATCGGGACACTCCCCCCCTCATACTGCACTTTTACAATGGTCTTAGCAAATGACACAGCAGGAGATTATATCCGTGCCTGGCTCAGAGGGTCCCATGCCCATGGAGCCTTGCTCACTGCTAGCACAGCAGTCTGAGACTGAACTGCAAAGCAACAGCAAGGCTGTGGGAAGGGCATGTACCATTGCTGAAGCTTGAGTAGGTAAACAAAGTGGCCAGGAAGCTCAAAATGGGTGGAGCCCACCACAGCTCAAGGAGGCCTGCCTGCCTCTGAAGACTCCACCTCTAGGAGCAGGGCATAACTGAACAAAAGGCAGCAGAAACTTCTGCAGACTTAAACATCCCTGTCTGACAACTTTGAAGAGAGTAGTGGTTCTCCCAGGACAGAGTTTGAGATCTGAGAATGGATAGACTGCCTCCTCAAGTGGGTCCCTGACCCTCGAGTAACCTAACTGGGAGGCACCTCCCAGTAGGGGCCTACTGACACCTCATATGGCCAGGTGCCCCTCTGAGATGAAGCTTCCAGAGGAAGGATCAGCCAGCAACATTTGCTGTTCTGCAACATACGCTGCTCTGCAGCCTCCACTGGTGATACCCAGGCAAACAGGGTCTGGAGTGGACCTCCAGCAAACTCCAACAGACCTGCAGCTGAGGGTCCTGACTGTTAGAAGGAGAAGTAACAAACAGAAAGGACATCCACACCAAAACCCCATTTGTATATCACCATCATCAAAAACCAAAGGTAGATAAAACCACAAAGATGGGGAGAAACCAGAGCAGAAAAGCTGAAAATTCTAAAAATCAGAGTGACTCCTCTCCTCCAAAGGAACACAGCTCCTTGCCAGCAATGGAACAAAACTGGACAGAGAATGACTCTGACAAGTTGAGAGAAGAAGGCTTCAGATGATCAGTAATAACAAACTCCTCCAAGCTAAAGGAGGATGTTTGAACCCATCGCAAAGAAACTAAAACCCTTGAAAAAAGATTAGACGAATGGCCAACTGGAATAAACAGCATAGAGAAGACCTTAAATGATGTGATGGAGCTGAAAACCATGGCACGAGAACTACATGACGCATGCGCAAACTTCAGTAGCCGATTCAATCAAGTGGAAGAAAGAATTTGATTTGATCAAATTCAAATGACTGAAATGAAGTGAGAAGAGAAGTTTAGAGAAAAAAGAGTGAAAAGAAATGAACAAAGCCTCCAAGAAATATGGGACTATGTGAAAAGACCAAATCTACGTCTGACTGGCATACTTGAAAGTGACAGGGAGAATGGAACCAAGTAGGAAAACACTCTTCAGGATATTATCCAGGAGAACTTCCCCAACCTAGTAAGGCAAGCCAACATTCAAATTCAGGAAATACAGAGAATGCCACAAAGATACTCCTTGAGAAGAGTAACTCGAAGACACATGACTGTCAGATTCAACAAATTTGAAATGAAGGAAAAAATGGTAAGGGTAGCCAGAGAGAAAGGTCAGGTTACCAAAAATGGAAGCCCATCAGACTAACGGTGGATCTCTCAGCAGAAACTCTCCAAGCCAGAAGAGAGTGGGGGCCAATATTCAACATTCTTAAAGAATAGAATTTTCAACCCAGAGTTTCATATCCAGCCAAACTAAGCTTCATAAATGAAGGAGAAATAAAATATTTTACAGACATGGAAATGCTGAGAGATTTTGTCCCCACCAGGACCACCTTACAAGAGCTCCTGAAGGAAGAACTAAACTTGGAAAGGAAAAAATGGTATCAGCCACTGCAAAAACATGCCAAATTGTAAAGATCATCAATGCTAGGAAGAAACTGCATCAACTAATGAGCAAAATAACCAGCTAGTATCATAATGACAGGATCAAATTCACACATAAAAATATTCACCTTAAATGTAAATGGGCTACATGCTCCAATTAAAAGACACAGACTGGCAAATTGGATAAAGAGTGAAGACCCATCAGTATGCTGTATTCAGGAGATGCATCTCACGTGCAGAGACACACATAGGCTCAAAATAAAGGGATGGAGGAAGATCAACCAAGCAAACGGAAAACAAAAAAAAGTAGGGGTTGCAATCCTAGTCTCTGATAAAACAGACTCTAAACCAACAAAGATCAAAAGACACAAAGAAGGCCATTACATAATGGTAAAGGTCTCAATTCAACAAAAAGAGCTAACTATCCTCCTAAATATATATGCACCCAATACAGGACCACCCAGATTCATAAAGCAAGTCCTTACAGACCTACAAAGAGACTTAGACCCCCACACAATAATAATGGGAGACTTTAACACCTCACTGTCAACATTACACAGATCAATGAGACAGAAAGTTAACAAGGATATCCAGGAATTGAACTCAGCTCTGCACCAAGAGGACCTAATAGACGTCTACAGAACTCTCCACCCCAAATCAAAAGAATATACATTCTTCTCAGCACCACATCACACTTAGTCCAAAATTGACCACATAGTTGGAAGTAAAGCACTCCTCAGCAAAGGTAAAAGAACAGAAATTACAACAAACTGTCTCTCAGACCACAGTGCAATCAAACTAGAACTCAGGATTAAGAAACTCACTCAAAACCACTCAACTACATGGAAACTGAACAACCTGATTCTGAATGACTACTGGGTACATAACAAAATGAAGGCAGAAATAAAGATGTTCTTTGAAACCAATGAGAACAAAGACACAACATACCAGAATCTCTGGGACACATTTAAAGCAGTGTGTAGAGGGAAATTTATAGCCCTAAATGCCCACAAGAGAAAGCAGGAAAGATCTAAAATGGACACCCTAACATCACAATTAAAAGAACCAGAGAAGCAAGAGCAAACACATTCAAAAGCTAGCAGAAGGAAAGAAATAACTAAGATCAGAGGAGAACTGAAGGAGATAGAGACACAAAAAACCTTTCAAAAAATCAATGAATTCAGGAGCTGGTTTTTTGAAAAGATCAACAAAATTGACAGATTACTAGCAAGACTAATAAGGAAGAATAAAGAGAAGAATCAATTAGACCCAATAAAAAAGGGATATCACCACCGATCCCACAGAAATAAAAACTAGCATTAGAGAATACTATAAACACTTCTATGCAAATAAACTAGAAAATCTAGAAGAAATGGATAAATTCCTGGACACACACACCCTCCCAAGACTAAACCAGGAAGAAATTGAATCCCTGAATAGACCAATAACAGGCTCTGAAATTGAGGCAATAATTAATAGCCTACCAACCAAGAAAAGTCCAGGAACAGACGGATTCACAGCTGAATTCTTCCAGAAGTACAAGAGGAGCTGGTACCATTCCTTCTGAAATTATTCCAATCAATAGAAAAACAGGGAATCCTCTCTAACTCATTTTATGAGACCAACATCATCCTGAAACCAAAGCCTGGCAGAGACACAACAAAAAAAGAGAATTTTAGACAAATATCCCTGATGAACATCGATGTGAAAGTCCTAAATAAAATACTGGCAAACCAAATCCAGCAGCACATCAAAAAGCTTATCCACCATGATCAAGTTGGCTTCACCCGTGGGATGCAAGCCTGGTTCAACATATGCAAATCAATAATCGTAATCCATCACATAAACAGGACCAATGACAAAAACAACATGAATTTCTCAATAGATGCAGAAAAGGACTTCGACAAAATTCAACAGTGCTTCATGCTAAGAACTCTCAATAAACTAGGTACTGATAGAACGTATCTGAAAATAATAAGAGCTATTTATGTCAAACCCACAGCCAATATCATACTGAATGGGCAAAAAATGGAAGCATTCCCTTTGAAAACTGGGACAAGACAGGGATGCCCTCTCCCACCACTCCTATTCAACAGTGTTGGAAGTTCTGGCCAGGGCAATCAGGCAGGAGAAAGAAATAAAGGGTATTAAAGTAGGAAAAGAGGAAGTCAAATTGTCCCTGTTTGCAGATGACGTGATTGTAGATTTAGAAAACCCCATCATCTCAACCCAAAATCTCCTTAAGCTGATAAGCTACTTCAGCAAAGTCTCAGGGTACAAAATCAATGTGCAAAAATCACAAGCATTCCTATACACCAGTAACAGACAAACAGAGAGCCAAATCATGTGTGAACTCCCATTCACAATTGCTTCGAAGAGAATAAAATACCTAGGAATCCAACTTACAAGGAATTTGAAGGATCTGTTCAAGGAGAACTACAAATCACTGCTCAACGAAATAAAAGAAGACACAAAACAAACAAACGGAGGAACATTCCATGCTCATGGATAGGAAGAATAAGTATCGTGAAAATGGCCATACTGCCCAAGGTAATGTATACATTCAATGCCATCCCCATCAAGCTACCAATGACTTTCTTCACTGAATTGGAAAAGACTACTTTAAAGTTCATATGGAGCCAAAAAAGAGCCCACATTGTCAAGACAATCCTAAGCCAAAAAAACAAAGCTGGAGGCATCACCCTATTTGGCTTAAACTATACTACAAGGCTACAGTATATAGCAAGGTACTGGTCTCAAAACAGATATATAGACCAGTGGAACAGGACAGAGCCCTCAGAAATAATACCACACATCTACAACCATCTGATCTTTAACAAACCTGACAAAAACAAGAAATGGGGAAAGGAATCCCTATTTAATAAACGGTGCTGGGAAAACTGGCTAGCCATATGTAGAAAGCTGAAACTGGATCCCGTCCTTACACCTTATACAAAAATTAATTCAAGATGGATTAAATACTTAAATGTTAGACCTAAAACTATAAAAACCCTAGAAGAAAACCTAGGCAATAGCATTTAGGACATAGGCATTGGCAAGGATTTCATGATTAAAACACCAAAAGCAATGGCAACAAAAGCCAAAATTGACAAATGGGATCTCATTAAACTAAAGAGTTTCTGCACAGCAAAACAAACTACCATCAGAGTGAACAGGCAACCTATAGAATGGGAGAAAATTTTTGCAATCTACCCAGCTGACAAAGGGCTAATATCCAGAATCTACAAAGAACTTAAAGAAATTTACAAGAAAAAATCAACCCCATCAAAAAGTGGGCAAAGGATATGAACAGACACTTCTCAAAAAAAGATATTTATGCAGCCAACAGACACATAAAAAAATGCTCATCATCACTGGCCATCAGAGAAATGGTTGTGGGGTGGGGGGAGTGGGGAGGGATAACATTAAGAGATACACCTAATGTAAATGATGAGTTAATGGGTGCAGCACACCTACATGGTACATGTATACCTTTGTAACAAACCTGCACATTGTGCACATGTACCCTAGAACTTAAAGTATAATATAAATAAATAAATAATACAAAAAATTAGCCGGGCATTGTGGCAGATGCCTGTAATCTCAGCTACTCGGGAGGCTGAGGCCAGAGCATCGCTTGAATCTGAGAAGCAGAGGTTGCCATGAGCTGAGATCGTGCCATTGTGCTCCAGCCTAGTCAACAAGAGCGAAACTTCATCTGAAAAAAAAAAAAAAAAAAAAAAAAAAAAGGAACGACTGAAGGTATTCAAAATAAGCCTTGGAGAATATGAGAATTAGCAGACTGGACAAAGTAGAAGAGTCAATGAAAAAAGAGAGAAAAGCAAAAGAAATGATATCTTCTAGGGGTTGGAAGCCAGGAGAATAATGAGTTTTAAGATGAGTCAAACTCTGAGTCCAAATCAGCTTGCACTCCCATATACATCTGCTTATTTAATCCATACAACCACCCTTTAAGATATGTCATTATACCCATTTGACAGATAATAATACCAAAATACAGAGAGATTCCTTGAGTAATCTGATGGTACACAGCTAAGAAGTGATAAATCTAACAGCGAGTCTCAACTACAGGTGATTTTGCTTCACACAAGACATTTGGCAACATCTGGAGATATTTATGGTTGTTAGAACTGGGAGTGGAAGGGAGGAAAGGAGAGAGGAGTGTGAGAGAATTGCTATTAGCAACTAGTGGATAGAGGCCAGATATGCTGCTAAATATCCCAGAATGCCCAGGACAGAGGAATTAAACAAAGAATTGTCTAACTCCAAATATCAGTGTTGCTGATCTAGCACATAGTCTTTCAAATGTGATGTTTAGTCTTTCCATAAGAGCACTCTATCCAAGATGCAACCAGGTTCCTGCACTAAGGCCAACATTAGACTAAGGGAGCCTTGACAGAAGTTTATAATTTTTTTTTAAGAGACAGGATCTCACTATGTTGCCCCAGCTAGACCCGAGCTCCTGGGCTCAAGTGATCCTCCCATCTCAGCCTCCTGATTAACTAGTATTATTGGTGCATGTCACCATGCCCAGCTCAGGAATATGTGTTTTTGGGTAGCACACAAAACTGAATAAGAAAATCTGGAAGTGGGACCCAACAGTCTGTGTTTTTAAAAGCCTTCAAGATGATTCTGGTATATTCCAAAGTTTGATAACCAGTAAACTTTAAAAAAATAAGTCTGATGAATTTGGCAATTTGAAAGCCATCATGGCTTGTTGAGTATGTACTTTTTGAGAAGGTGCTAGGGAAAGAAGTAAATGCTTCAGCTAGGCATGGTGGCTCACGCCTTTAATCTCAGCACTTTGGGAGGCTGGGACAGGAGGATGGCTTGAGGCCAGGAGTTTGAGACCGGCCTGGGCAACATAGCAAGACCCCATCTCAAAGAAGAAGGAAAGTAAGAAGAGGAAGAGGAAGAAGAATAGGAAAAAGAAGAAGGAGAAGGAGGAGGAGGAGGAAGACAAAGAAAAAAAAATAAAATGCTGGGGGCAAAGGAATGAATGTTACTAAGGAAACGTAATTCTATCTAGTTAGGCTCTAGTGGATAGATCCTGCCTTGCATTTACATAGTAATATCCCTTATGTTTCCTCATCTAGTACTGTAGCCTGATTGCTCAAACGTAAGAAACATATCTTACACATTTATAGATTTCCCTTGGTACTAAGCACAAAATAGCATGTAGTCAGTATTTAACAAATGTTTGATGAGTGAAATTAACCAAACTTTAAAAAGTCCTGCTTTGTGTTTTGGGCAAGCTGATATTTACCTTTACCTTCACAAGGCCTAGAACATACTCATTCTCTCAGCCTGATTCTCTGACATATGGGTCAGAAGTAAAGCAATCAAGGAAGTTCCTAAATAAATTTATTAGGATAGGAGAATTTGTAGATAAGGGAATAAATTCTTTCTATTCATTCATTGGGTCAACTTTTAACCCATACAGAATTATGCAAGAAAATTTGGTTATTTCAGTATCATAGCTATTCATTCTTAAGGAATTGCATATTTGCCTTGTTCTAGGGACTGTGCTGAGATCTGGCAATATAAAGACCAATGCTTTATGGACCTTGCTCTCAAACAACCCACAGTCACTTAGAGTGAGAACATAAAAACAAGAGTGTATAGTTGTTTGAAGATCTAGATGGAGTTCACTGGGGCACTAAGGGTAAAACTAGGTATGAGAAAGGGGATTGCTGGTACTCTAAAATGAAACAAATAAAAATCCAGTGAAGTTAGCTTACGAAAAAGTTAAGGATTTAGGGGTGTCTGATGAATCCCAAATCCAGTGATGCTGCTGGACTTTAAGTACAGAAACCGGAAAGTAGGAAGTAGGGCAGGAGTTGAGGACAAAGGCTTTTTTTTAAAGATGGTCTTGCTCTTGTCGCCCAGGCTAGAGTGCAAGAGCACGATCTCGGCTCCCTGCAACCTCCACCTCCTGGGTTCAAGCAATTCTCCTGCCTCAGCCTTCTGAGTAGCTGGGATTACGGGTCCCCACCATCACGCCCAGCTAATTTTTGTATTTTTAGTAGAGATAGGGTTTCATCATGTTGCCCAGGCTGGTCTTGAACTCCTGACCTCAGGTGATTCACCCGCCTCGGCCTCCCAAAGTGCTGAGATTACAGGTGTGAGCCACCACACCCGGCCGAGGACAGAGGCTCCTTACACAACATGGTTACTAAAATCCCACCACTGAAAGGAAAAACTTCATCAAAAAGATTATTCATAAGACGAGTTACAAAGAGAAGAAAACATTTGCCCCGCAGAAGAGCTACGGGAGGGCCTTCTAGGCAGGAAAGCAAAATGAGCAAAAGTATGGGAACCTGTACCAGCGTGGACCATATTAGGGTAATAAAAAGCAGCTAAAGGTGACTAGAGGACAGCCAGGAAAATGCTGGCAGGGGAGGGGTCAGTTTGGAGGGCAGAATTGAATGAATTGGCAGTGTAGGCAGGACATGGATCACAGAGCTATCAAAAGAGATCGGGGTGCTAAAGAGTTTTCAAACATGAAAATACCTGAATTAGATACACATTGAAAAAGTTGACTGGGCGACTGTCTGGAGAGTAGACTCAAGTAGGATGTGAGGCTAGAAAAAATGTTAGGAGGATGCTATTGTATTCATGTCATCAGTGGTGTCCAAGGTGAGATGAGTGTATGTGCCCTAGGAGAGGGGCAAGCCTATCCATTTTAGTGGAAATCAGAACTTCAGAACTTCTTTTTCCTTTTTCTTCTTTTCTTTTGAGACAGGGTCTTGCTCTGTCACCCAGGCTGGAGTGCAGTGATACAGTCATAACTCAGTGCAGCCTCAAACTCCTAGGCTCAAGCGGTCCTCCCACCTCAGCCTCCCTAGTAGCTGGGACTACGGGCTCCACGCACCATCATGCCTGGCTAATTTTTAAATTCAGAATTTCTTTTGATATGTTATTTGTTATATTTATTGTTGTCTAAAACATTAAGGTTTACCAGTAGTACACGAATTAATACTGAGATCTTTCCTTGGTCTATGTGCGAGAGGGCCATGTGCTATTTATCCTGATGGCAGAGTGAAGAGAGTTCTGTGATGTAGAACCATTGACAGTGACACTCTTCATCTCACAAACTTTAGAGTGTCTATTTCAGCTAAGATGTTCCCAGTGAGATGGATTTATGGCTTATATTATCTAATTTAAGCTAAACTGGCCCTCGAAAAAATGAGCACATGATTTTTAAAAGATTCCTGCAAAGAGATGTTAGACTGTAGATGATATGAATAATTCAAGCACAAGGAAATGGCAGAGCTAACGCCTCCTCTTCCGCGAGCTGAAGCTCTTTCTCAACCACATCGTTAAAAGCAATGACCACGTAGATCTAACAAGAAATTGGCCAAAACAGTCTAAATTATCCATAAGTCTATGTAAAATATTGTTTCACATCCTTAAAGATAAACCTTATCCAAATTGTGTATTGTGCTGTGAGATGTCATCTATTAGTTAGTGGTAGTACAAAGTCACCAGAATGAGTAAGATGTTTGAACAGCAAGGATGAAAATATATATTGCTACTTACAGCAAAATGAATGAATCTCAGAAACTTCACATTGAGAAAAAGAGGCCAGACACAAAGGAGGATTTGCTATTGATGAAATTTGTGTATAAAGTTCAAAACAAGTAAAACATAGCTGTGGCGTCAGAGGTCAGGCTAGCGATTATCCTTGGTGATGGGGGAGGAGAATGAGTCACTGGGAGAGGTCATGAGGGGAGCTTGTAGGTACTGGCAATGTTCCATATCCTGGTCCTAATTTAAACTACATGCTCACATGCTGTGTCCACTTTGTGAAAATTCATCCAGCTGCACACTCACAGTGCATCATCTTTTCTACATAAAAGCTGCCGTTGAATAAAAGTTTACTTGAAATAGATTTTTTTTTTTTTTGAGATGGAGTCTCACCCTGTCACCCAGACTGGAGTGACAATGGTACAAACTCAACTCACTGCAACCTCTGTCTCCTGGGTTCAAGAGATTCTCCTGCCTCAGCCTCCCAAGTAGCTGGGATTACAGGTGTGTGCCACCACACCCGGCTAATTTTTTTTTTTTATCTTTAGTAGAGACAGGGTTTCACCAGGTTGGCCAGGCTGGTCTCGAGCTCCCAACCTCGTGATCCACCTACCTCGGCCTCCCAAAGTACTGGGATTACAGGCGTGAGCCATCACGCCCAGCCTGAAATGGATTTTAAAAAGTAAGATGTTTAACTAGTTTAGGTAGCACATATAAAAAAAATTACACAGTACTTGTCCTTTTCTTACTAGCTTATTTCACTTAGCATAATGTCCTCCAGGTTAATACATGTTGCCAAAAATAACAGGATTTCTTTCTTTTCAAAGGCTGAATAAAATTCCATTTTGCCTTTTGCGTGTGTGTGTGTGTATAAATACCACACTTTGTTAATTCACCTATTGATTCCACTGATATGAGGCCATCTAAAATAGTCAAACTCATAGAAGCAGAGAATACAATGGTGGTTACCAGGAGCTGGGGAGAGGGAAAAGAAAGAGCTGTTGTTCAATGGGTATAAAGTCACAGTTATACAAGATGAATTAGTTGTAGAGATTTACCATATTGCATAGTACCTCTAAGTCAACACAGTCAACAATACTGTATTATGCACTTAAAAATCCATTAAGAGGATAGATCTCATGTTAAATGTGCTTACCACCACCACCACACACACACACACACACACACACACACAAAGATGCAAAGAAACTTTTGGAGGTGATGGATATGTCTGTTACCTTGATTATGGTGATGGTTTCACAGGTGGATGCACATGTCCACACTTCAAACTGTACATACTTAATATGCTTAGTTTTGTGTGTATCAATTATATCTTAATATAAAAAATAAATTTAAAAAATAAAATTTATTTTCTCTTTTTAAAAAAGTAAGATGTTTAATAGTTATCAAGAGCATTGACAAATTTCTATAATTCATGGGAAAACTGCTTTTGTGCTGTTAATAAATACAATTTCTAAAACACTATTGTTTCATTATCTCATCTTCTAAAATTTATATTTGAAATGTATAAAATATTAGACAAATAGTACATGTATTTAATCTCATAATGTCATCAAATCTAATTTATTGGAGAGTTTGAATACATTAGTTTGCTGAAGGGGACGTGTCATAAAACACCTACCCGTCCAAACAAGAGCTGATAAGAGTCTGAACTATGTCAATAGTATTGGGAATGAGAAGAGGGGATGGAGAGAAGAGATGACAAGAAGAAAGAATCTGCAGGACCTGATAACTGATGTTTGGGATGATTAAAAGGAAAGAATCTCTAGTGTCTCCAGGTTTCCATGACGGCTGGTGATGCCCTTCACCAAGAGGAAACCCAGGAAGACAATGGGTATGAGGAATATGCACACATTTAGAATGTGGAAAACACACCTCTTTATTGAAATCCACGACAATAACCCCTTGTTATATAGTCAGCTCTTAAAAATGATTAATACTTTATTTTCTAAAGCCATACAAAGAAGTGTGATTCCTAAGAGAAAATCTTAACTAATTAATGTTGTATACTTATGATTACACTGTAAGTGTAAGGTATAACTAGCAATGAAAGTACCTTTGCTTTTGAAAGAAGGTCTAGGAAAAATTATTCTAAAATCGAGTGCTGTAATTATTTTCATAAGTATGGTAAAAAGTACAGTGTTTTATTATCAGGTCTATGAAAAAGGGCAGTGTAATTAATCATCAATTATATTCTTAAAATTAGGCTTCTTTTAAAACATAAAAGTCAAAGAAATGCATTTATTTTTAACTGAGGTTCTAAGAATATTTTTAAAATTAGCATCATGAAATTGTTATTGGGACAAAAATCATTTGCATTGCCCACAAATGACCCCATTTTCAGTAACGTGCATCAAGTGTATTATCCATAATAAGACTTCGTCCTGGCTTGGCTTTTTTTTTTTAATCTAAAAAGTTTTAATTTCTTTACATATATTTATCCAGTGTCCCTGTGCCTCATGAGGATAATTCTCTGGGAAATTAAACCACAAAAAGATGCCTGCCTTTCCCCCAAGTCACAAGAGGCACAGGAATAAACGACACCCCCAGGCAAGACTTCTTGGCGTTCCATGTTGCTCTCTTTCCTACAGTAAAATGATTCCACAAAGTTATGAAATTCAAATGCAAGGCCCTAACATGTGTTAGAGGCCAGAAAAAAATATCCCTAAGAAGACAGGGGCTGGGTGTGGTGGCTTACGCCTGTAATCCCAGCACTTTGGAGGCCAAAGCGGGTGGATCACCTGAGGTCAGGAGTTCAAGATCAGCCTGGCCAACATGAAACCCTGTCTCTATTAAAAATACAAAAATTAGCCAGGCATGGCGGCGGGCACCTGTAATCCCAACTACTCAGAAGGCTAAGGCAGGAGAATCACTTGAGCCTGGGAAGCGGAGGTTGCAGTGAGCCAAGATTACTCCACTGCACTCTAGCCTGGGTGACAGAGTAAGACTTGGTCTCAAGAAACAAAAAAGGAACATATTGGAGGAAGAAAGAGGAAACTGGCTCCAGCATTTAAAGGATCACTCTCTGCCATGATCTCCGACTCTTGTTTGAAGTGTTTCCTTTCTATTACATTAATTCTTCATAACTGACAGAAGTTTCCTTTCCTTCCTTTTCTTCCTTTCTTCTGCAGTCAGTACCCTGCAAGGCATCAGGGATGTCAGCATAACTAGCACACATTTCCACCCTCAAGGAGCTCAGAGGCGAGTAAGAAACTTAAGATTTAGTCAGGGAAATATATGCCTTTTATACATTGTTTTATTTTTTTAATAGACAGATAAAATGGTATGTATTTATCATGTACAGCATGATTTTTAAAGTATATATGCATTGTGGAATGACTAAGTCTATCTAATTGACATACACATTAACTTACAGAGTTATCATTTTTGTGGTGAGAACATATAACATCCACTCTCTTAGCATTTTTCAAAAATGTAACATACCATTAACTATAGTCATGATGTTGTGCACTAGATCCCTTGAACGTATTCCTCCTGTGTAACTGAAATTTTGGTTTTGCCCAACCTCACCTGCTTGTCACCTCCAATAGCTCGAGCCTCAGATAAACACCATTCTACTCTTTTCTTCTTTGAGTTCAACTTGCTTAGATTCCACACATGAGTGAGATTATACGGTATTGTCGTTCTGTGCCTTTTACCTAACATAATGTCCTCCAGGTTAATCCACGTTGTAACATAAAACAGAATTTCCTTGTTTTTTCATGGCTGAATAGTATTCCATTGTGTTTACGTACCACATTTTCTTTATCCATTCATCTGTTGATGGCCACTCAGGTTGATTTCTTAGCTTGCTCCTGTAATGCTGCAACAAACGGGGGTGCAGATATCTCTTCAGCACATGGGTTTCATCTCCTTTGGATACATATCTAGTAGTGGAATTGCAGACCATATGGTAGTTCTATTTTAATTTTCTTAAGGAACATCCATATTGTTTTCTATAATGATTGTACTAATTTACATTCCTATCAACAGTGTGCAAGGATTCGTTTTTTTCCATGTCTTCATCAACACTTATCTTTTATCTTTTTTATAACAGCCATTCTAACAAGTGTGAGGTGATATCTCATTGTGCTTTTAATTTGCATTTGTACATTTTTTGGCCCAGGGAACATTTGGAATTTTTATTTTGACCAGAAAACTATGACTATTTTCACTTTGAAATCTTAAAGTACTGATAGATTGGCATCTTAAAAGCGAATGCTGCTTGGAGGAGGTGGCCATGCTGCTGCTTTGGCCCAGGGCCTCCCCGACTGGCCTGCGCCAAGGCCTGGCCTGGTCCTCAAGCTGCCTAGGGGCCAGCCTGCCTGCACCGGGACCTGCGCTCCTTCCTGTGGCTGTGCCTGCAACTTGACTGCACGCCCGACATCTGGGCACTGCAGGACGGGAGTGCCTGGCTCACACCTTTCATGCCCTCCATCACTCGTCACTCCCGCGCGGCCTCCTTACTGCGTTGCCTCCTTGAGCCGCTGCCGGTTTACCCTGACTTGGCCAAGGTGGTGGGCTGCCAGTGGTCATCTCTGCCAGTTGCAGCTGAGTTTCTTATCAAAAGAAATGTGGTTGGCACCCTCACAGTTCTACGAAATAAGAAGACTTGAAAACTTGGCCTCTCTCCCTGACTTGCACAAATTTTGTTTGGATGGTGCATTAGAAGGATAGGAAAGATGAATACCCATCACCTTGTTAACTGCTGACGGGAGGCTCCAGCTTTTTCCAATTGATGAGCTACACTTGGAAGATTCAGACTTTTTAGAAAATCTTTTATCTACTGAAAAAAAAGTCTGGGCCGGGTGCGGTGACTCATGCTTGTAATTCCCGCACTTTGGGAGGCCGAGGCGGGTGAATCACCTGAGGTCATGAGTTCGAGACCAGCCTGGCCAACATGGTGAAACCCTGTCTCTACTAAAAATACAAAAATTAGCCAGGCGTGGTGGCAGGCACCTGTAGTCGCAGCAGGAGAATTGCTCGAACCTGGGAGGCAGACCTTGCAGAGAGCCGAGATGGCGCCACTGCACTCTAGCCTGGGTGACAGAGCGAGACTCCATCTCAAACAAACAAACAAACAAACAAACAAACAAAAAAAGGCTGAAGAAATCATGAAGGAAGGCAAGTAATTTCACCGAATAGTGATATCCAATCACCATCTATATGATATCTACATGACTGTTCAAAGTGTAAACACGTTTATCCCGAGAACTCCTTAGTAAGAAAGAGCCATCTGTAGGGTGCCCATGCTGGTTTGTAAACTGGCTTACTTGGAGTCCTTGTGAATAACGAGGGTTGAATTTCAACTTGCTCGAAACGTAAGGAATTTTGTGCCTATAAAAGTTATTATAATGTACTATTTCTTATTTCAAATGTTTTAGGGAGCTATCGTGCTTATTTTATTCTTTAAACCTTACAGTGTGCCACATGTATAAAGTTTATAAAGTATTAATGATCTTGTTAACCAAAATAAGAAAAAAATATCACAAGGGTTCCCACTCCTGTATTGTTTTATTATCTCAAAAGTTTAAATAAGGCCAGGCGCGGTGGTTCATGCCTGTAATCCCAGCACCTTGGGAGGCCGAGGTGGCAGGTCATGAGGTCAAGAGATCAAGATTATCCTGGTCAACATGGTGAAACCCTGTCTCTACTAAAAGTACAAAAATTAGCTGGGCATGGTGGAGTGTGCCTGTAGCCCCAGCTACTTGGGAGGCTGAGGCGGGAGAATCACTTGAACCCAGGAGGCAGAGGTTGCAGTGAGATCACATCACTGCACTCCAGCCTGGCGACAGAGTAAGATTCTGTCTCAAAAAGAAAAAAAAAGTTTAAAAAAGATGTTCTGCTGCTATTGTTTTTCTTGCCATTCACTATATTGGCACTTTTCCAGATGTGCTTTAGAGGTTGATCCATGAATTTCTTAGACATTTTGCTGGAATTATTTTAAGGGTGCCTGATTAGATGGTGAACAGGAGACTGAGACAAACTAAAAGTGACCATGTCCTTGTTTTCTTTCTATGTCTTTAGCTTGATGATTAAGATACAATTCCTTTTAAAATCAAATGATATTAGTTATTATGCTTCCCAAATTAGAAATCTATTTAGTTGACATTTTAAAGATTAGAAATCTATTTTAGTTGATATTTTAAAGAAACACAAAGCCATAACAAAAACCATCATTGTTTTTACTCCAGAGTGTTAATGAATGTAAAGAGGTTACAGAGATGTGGTGTTTAAAATAATGATGTTTATTTTTACTATATTTAGTGAGTAATTTTTCATTGTCTTTAAAGATAAATAATATTTATTGACTAAAGGTGAGAAGCCGAGTGCAGTGGCTCATGCCTTTGGGAGGCTGAGGCTTGAACCCAGGAGGCAGAGGTTGCGGTGAGTCAAGATCGTACCAATGCACTCCAGCCTGGGCAATAAGAGAGAAATTGCATCTCAAAAAAAAAAAAAAGAGTGAGAAATGATAGTTAAGACACCCATTGTGTCAAGATCTTTGACTATATTATGCATTGGACAAATGATTTCATTTTGAGGCAAGAAAATAGGGTCTGGAGGCAAGGGAACGTAAGGCTGATTCACACTTCAGCTATGACAGGAAATATCCTCTCCATAGGGTGTTGGGGACCAGCTTCAACACAACCCATAGGGTACCTGAAGTCTGGTGGCGACAAAGGAATGAGAAGAGACAGGTTAAGAGTTCATAAAGGTAGGAGCCAGGGGGCCAGAGCAAATCAGAGGCTGCAAAGACCCAAAGTTCTGGTCTCCACACTATTTATTGAGTACGGTCACTTAGATCTAAGAAGCAGATGTTCAGGGCGAACAGTGAAAGAGAGGCAGTGTGTCATAAGTGTAATCTATAGCAGAGGTGGTTTAAATGAATCTCCTTTGTGCTCAAACAGCATATCTTTAACTTATCAGAGAGTAGCTAGTGGGAGCCTGCTTAACTAGGAGCCTGCATGTCTGGCCACATTCCAATACTTCAAAGGAGTATCTTTCTCCTTGAACACAGTGTTTATGGATAAGAGAGCAGGTCTCACTCTGAGCATGGGAACATGATGGCAATTAGGAGGCTTTCCTCCTCAGAGGCCTCTCGTGGCTTTCCACAACTTATTGTCCCATATTTTTATGGCCAGCTTATGCAGGCCCCCCCCTAAGTCCTTTTCCCAACAATAGGGCATACACCGAGTAAATGACTTTGTAACTTTACTTCATCCTCTTCATTTACATAGGGAGTACCCCCAAGTAACCAGTGGAATCTTCTAGAGGGTATTTAAATCCCCACCAATTCTGTAACAGCACCCTATGCTCAGGCCCACTCCCACACTGTGAAGTGTACCTTCATTTTCAACACATCTTTCATTCCTTCCTTGCTTTGTGCATTTTGTCCAATTCTTTGTTCAAGATGCCAAGAACCTGGACACCCTCCACTGGTAACATATTTTGATGAGCCAGTCAGAAGTTCCAGGAGAAGGTAGGCCTGAAGTTTGGAACTTACTTTTCTTCTTCTTTCCCCTTTCCTTTCTGCTCTTTACAGGGGAATCTCTCTGTCTCTCTCTTTTCTTTCCAACTCAGGACCCTTGGTGGACAGCACTGAAGCAAGGAAGCAACTGCAGGTTACTGGCCGTGGCTGGTGAAACTAAGGGGTTTCCATGTGAAGGTGCCTAACTGCCACCACCCAGTTTGCTTCAGGGACCAGGGTCTTTTTCATTTTTTTCCCCCCTTTCTTTCTTTTTCAGTCTTTCAGTGGCTGTTTCCTAGTAGCTCCTTGGAAATTGAGGACAATTGGCTGGAGTCACTCCCTAGTATTGCCTGAAGGCCTACGAATGCATGGGAGTAACTGCCTTGCCCAGAAGGGGAAATGACTCTTTTTTTTTATCTTTTCTGGGTGTGGTCCCTGCTCCCTACATGTAGCACAGCTCAGAGCAAACCTGCACAAGTTTCAGGTGACTTAAACCTTCTTTTCTTATGCTATATTCTACCCTTCCCCTGTTCAACTGGCTAAGGGCAAAAGAAACCCACCCAGCCTCCAGTTCCTATCATTGAAGTTTCTGGAAAGGAAAGCACGGGAAAGCATGGCCTTATCAAATTATAAGGATGCTAAAAGTCAAGGATTACACTCAGGTACAAAGGAAAGCTCATAGTAGGCTCTGAAGGGAAAGCATGAAAAGTGGCACCGGTGCCCACCTAAACAGTGACATCTGACACTTTAAGATTGCACCCCACAGGAGGACACTCTGAGGGATCCTGTGGACCTCAGCCTCCCCAAAGGGGAGGCTCTTAGTAGAGGTTGTGAGACCTAGTCTTGTCTCATGTGTCTGTGTGAAGAGACCACCGAACAGACTTTGTGTGAGCAACAAGGCTGTTTATTTCACCTGGGTGCAGGAGGGCTGAGTCCAAAAAGAGTCAGAAAAGGGTGATGGGATTATCATTAGTTCTTACAGGTTTTGGGATAGGCAGTGGAGTTAAGAGCAATGTTTTAGGGGCAGGGGGTGGATCTCACATAGTACATTCTCAAGGGTGGGGAGAATTACAAAGAACCTTCTTAAGGGTGGGGGGAGATTACAGAGAACCTCCTTAAGGGTGGGAGAGATTACAAAGTACAAGGATGGGGCAGAAACAAATCACAATGGTGGAATGTCATCAGGTAAGTCTATTTTTACTTCTTTTGTGGATCTTCAGTTGCTTCAGGCCATCTGCATGTTTACGTGCAGGTCACAGGGGGATATGATGACTTAGCTTGGGCTCAGAGGCCTGACATTCCTGTCTTCTTATATTAATAAGAAAAACAAAACAAAATAGTGGTGAAGTGTTGGAGTGGTGAAGTATTGGAGCGGCGAAAAATTTTGGGGGTGATATGGAGAGAGAATGGGCGATGTTTCTCAGGGCTGCTTCGAGTGGGATTAGGGACAGTGTGGGAACCTACAGTGGGAGAGATTCAACTGAAGAAAGATTTTAGGGTAAGGGGTGATATTATGGGGTTGTCAGAAGGAGCATTTGTCGTATAGAATTACTGGTGATGGCCTGGATGTGGTTTTGTATGAACTGAGAAACTAAACCAAAGACACAAGGTCCAAATAAGAGAAGGAGAAAAACAGGTATTAAAGGACTAAGAATTGGGAGTACCCAGGACTTCCAATTAGAGTGTCCAATGGGGCTCAGCATAATTATTTGCTTGGTTGGCTAGTTTTTGGGCTCTATCCTTGAGTTTTTTTTTTATGTTGTCATATACCAGGTCAGATTGATTTAGGTAAAAACAACACTCTTCATTTAAAAATATAGAGAGTCCCCCTGTTTTTTAGCAGTGAGTAAGTCAGGGTCTCAGTGATTTTGAAGAAAAGACAAATGCAAAGCCAGCAATTGTTTGTTAAAGAAGGATTTGAAACAGCTAGGAGAGAGTGAATTTGATAGTGTGGTGGAGATGGCTGGGGAGAGGTAGAGGGTGGCATAAGAATGGGAACCAGAATAAGAGTGAATATAAAAGAATGAGACTTCTTCAGGGTGAAAGTACTGGAGGGCACCTTGCCACTGAAGATCTTCTATCCACTTCAAGAGAGACTTAAGGGTGGCGATTTGAGGTAAAACCAGGAGCCACTAATTACCAAGAGCCTGAGAAACTGCTTGGGTCATTTGACCAATAAAGGCTGGTCTGTTATCAGACTGTATAGAGGTGGGAAGGCCAAACCAAGGAATTTATGTCTGACAGAAGGGAAGAAATGACCACAGTGGCCTTCTCAGACCCGGTGGGAAAGGCCTCTACCTATTCAATGAAAGTGTCTACCCAGACCAAGAGGTATTTTAGTTTCCTGACTCGGGGCATGTGAGTAAAGTCAATCTGCCAGGGGCAAATCCCCGAGCTTGATGTGTAGGGAAGGGAGGGGGCCTGAACAATCCCTGAGGAGTAGAATAGCAGATGGAACAACTGAGAAGTGATTTCCTTGAGGATAGATTTCCATGATGGAAAGGAAATGAGAGGTTCTAAGAGGCAGGCTAGCGGCTTGTAACCTACATGGAAGAGGTTATCAAATGATGACAGAATAGAATGGGCCTGTGAGGCGGGAAGGAGATATTTTCCTTGGTACAAGAACCATTTGCCTTGTGTGGGAAGAGATGGATAGGTGGAATTTCAGTGGGAGAGAAGGTGGGAGTGACCAATGAGAAGGAGAAAAACTGGCCATGAGGGACAGAAGTTGGAAGGCTAGCTGCTTCTTTAGCTACCTTACCAGCGTAAGCGTTGCCCTGAGTGATGGAATCTGATGTCTTTTGGTGGCCCTTGCAGTGTATGACTCCAGCTTCCTTTGGAAGTAAAGCGGCTTTGAGAAGAGTTTTTATTAAAGAGGCATTAATGGTGGAGGACCCTTGCGTAGTGAGGAAATTTCTTTCTGCCTAATATAACAGCATGGTGGTGCAGGATATGGAAGGCATATTTAGAGTCAGTATGAATATTGCCATGTAATTCCTTTGCAAGAGTGAGGGCTCGAGTCAAGGCAAAGAGTTCGACTTGCTGAGAGGTAGTGGAGGAGGGCAGAGCGGTAGCCTCAATGGTAGATGTGGAAGATACTATAGCACAGCCTGCCATTGCTGGTGTGTGGCGATTAGGCCTGGTGGAACTGCCATCAACAAACCAGGTGTGATCAGAGTGAGGAACAGGAAAGAAGGAAATACGGGGAAATGGAGTGAATGTCAGGTGGATCAGAGAGATACAGTCACGGGGGTCAGGTTTGGTATCCAGAATAATGTGGGGGGCCGGATTGAAGTCTGGGCCAGGAACAATGGTAATTGTGGGAGATTCAACAAAGAGTGAGTACAGCTGAAGAAGCCAGAAAGCAGAAAGTATATGTGTCAGGTGTGAGGAAGAAAATACATTTTGGAAGTTATGAGAACTGTAAAGAGTTGAGCATAGTTTGTGATTTTGAGGGCCTCTAAAAGTATTAGGGTGGTGGCAGCCGCCACACAGAGACACGACGGCCAGCCTAAAACAGTGAGGTCAAGTTGTTTGGACAAAAAGGCTACAGGATGCAGTCCCAGCTCTTGCGTAAGAATTTCAACTGCACAGCCCTGCACTTTGGCTCTGTGTAATGAAAATGGTTGGGATGATTTAGGGACAGCTAGTGTGGGAGCAGCTTTTGGGGCTGTTTTTAAGGAACAGAAAGAGGAGTGGGGAAACGATTTAGGATCTATGGGGTTAGCTAGGTTTGTTATTGTGAGTTTATATAATGGTTTAGTCAGGATGGTAAAACTAGGTATCCAAAGGCAGAAATACTTAATCATGCCCAGGAAGGAAAGGAGTTGTTGTTTTGTAGAAGGAGTTGGCGTTTGGGAGATTAGCAAGACACGATCAGCAGGCAGAGCACGCGTGTTTTCCTGAAGAATTATGCTGATAGGTAACGGATGAGGAAGAAATTTGGGCTTGACTGAAGTAATGGGGGCTGTCCATGAAGACTTGTGGCAGTACAGCCCAGGTAATTTGCTGAGCCTGATGGGTGTCAAGGTGAGTCCAAGTTAAAGCAAAGAGAGGCTGGGATGAAGGGTGCAAAGGAATAGTAAAGAAACCATGTTTGAGATCCAGAACAGAATAATGGGTTATGGAGGGGTTGTGGAGGGAGGTATTGAGGATAGGAGAGGATATGGGTTTGGCACCATGGGGTAGATAGGCAAGACAATTTGGTTGATAAGGCACAGATCCTGAACTAATCTTAAGACTTGTCCGGTTTTTGGACAGGTAAAATGCGGGAATTGTAAGGAGAGTTTATAGGCTTTGAAAGACCGTGCTATAACAGGCAAGTGATAACAGGCTTTAATCTTTTTAGAGCATGCTGTGGGATGGGATATTGGCATTGAGCCGGGTAAGGGTGATTAGGTTTTAATGGGATGGTAAGGGGTGCACCCTCCGTCACCAAAGAGGGAGTAGAGGTGTCCTATACTTGTGGATTAAGGTGGGGAGATACAAGGAGAGGATGTGAAGGAGGCTTTGAACTGGGGGAAAAGGCAGCAATGAGGTGTGGCTGTAGCCCAGGAATAGTCAGGGAAGCAGATAATTTGGTTAAAATGTCTCGGCCTAATAAGGGACGTGGGCAGGTGGGGATAACTAAAAAAGAGTGCATAAAAGAATGCTGTCCAAGTTGGCACCAGAGTAGGGGAGTTTCAAGGGGTTTTGAAGCTTGGCCGTCAATACCCACAACAGTTATGGAGGCAAGGGAAACAGGCCCTTGAAAAGAAGGTAATGTGGAGTGAGTAGCCTCCGTATTGATTAAGGAGGAGACGGACTTACCCTCCACTGTAAGTTACCCAAAGCATCTATGATGGTCCAGGGGGCTTCTGAGGCGATGGGGCAGCATCAGTCTTCAGCCGCTAAGCCGAGAAGATCTGGGAAGGAGTCAGTCAGAGAGCCTTGGGCCAGAGTTCCAGGGGCTCTGGGAGCGGCTGCCGGGTGAGTTGGATAGTCCCTTGATTTCCAGTGGGGTCTTGCACAGATGGGACACAGCTTAGGAGGAATCCCGGGCTGCAGGCATTCCTTGGCCCAGTGGCCAGATTTCCAGCACTTGAAGCAAGACCCTGGGGCAGGAAGTCCTGGGGGAATGCCTGGCCGCTGTGGCTTAGGCATTTTGAAGTTCTGTGTGCGGGAGATGTGGCTGGGGTTTCTCTCACAGTGGAGGCAAGTAATTGCAACTCAGAAATAAGTTGCTGCTTGGCTGCCTCTTTTTTATTATTGCACACCTTGAAGGCAAGGTTAATTAAATCCTGTTGTGGGGTTTGAGGGCCAGAATCTAATTTTTGGAGTTTTTTTTTTAAAAGGAGTGGACTGGGTGATAAAATGCATATTGAGAATAAGATGGCCTTCCTCTGGGGTCTAGGACAGTAAAGCATCTAAGGGTTGTTGCCAAATGGACCACGAACTGGGCTGGGTTTTTATATTTGATGAAAAAAACCTAAATTCTAACTGATTTGGGAGAGGTCGGATAAAGAAAAAAGAGCATTAACCTTGACTATGCCTTTAGCTCCAGCCACCTCTTTAAGAGGAAATTGTTGGACAGGTTGGGGAGGGTTAGTCACAGAACGAAACTGTAAGCCAGACCAGGTGTGAGGAGGGGAGGTGATAGAAAGATTATGGGGTGGGGGAGAAGAGGCTGAGCAAGAATTGGGACCTGGCATGGCCTGGTGAGGAGCAGCCTGAGGAGAAGGAGAGAGGTCAGATGAGTCTGCAGAAAGGAAGGATTCAGAGGACTCAGAGCTTGGGGTGAAGACTGAAGGAACAGACAGGAGAGAAAGAAGAAAGACGTGGGATGAGTCTCACTGGGAGCAGAGACTAGGGAGGGACCAATGTGTAAAAGAATGCCCAGACGTCAGGCACTTCAGACCATTTGCCCATTTTTCGACAAAAATTATCCAGATCTTGTAGGACAGACAAATCGAAAGTGCCATTCTCTGGCCACTTGAAACTACTGTTGAGTTTGCAATGGGGCCAAGCGGTATTGCAGAAGAAAATAAGGCGTTTAAGTTTTAGGTCAGGTAAGAGTTGAAGAGGTTTTAAGTTCTTGAGAACACAGGCTAAGGGAGGAGGAGGAATGGAGGGTGGAAGGTTGCCCATAGTAAAGGAGGCAAGTTTAAAGAGGAGGGTAGAGACACGGAGAAACAGGGTGAGGAACAGCCCTGGGCTGTAATGTGGGTGAGCAGCCAAAGCAGGTGTCCCCGCAATTGACTTGCCACCAAGGGAATGTGTGTCAATGACCAAAGCGGGCGTCCTTGTGGTGATCAGACACCAATGAAATGTGGCTGAATAATCAGGCAGGCGTCCCCGCACCGAGGGAAGGCTGTCTCCCCAAGTTCGTGACCGGCGCCGGAGTTTTGGGTCCACGGATAAAATGTGTCTCCTTTGTCTCTACTAGAGAGGAAAAAGAACTGGAATTGGAAGGACAGGGAGACTGAAGAGTAGCGAGAGAGGCTGGAGAAGAGAGTGAAAAGACCACTTACCCGATTTGAAATTGGTGAGATGTTCCTTGGACTGGTTGGTCTCAGGACCTGAGGTCGTAAGTGGATCTATTCATGGAGTGAAGGTGAGGACAGGGGACTGGTCTCCTGAAGGAGTCCCTCTGACCCAGGTCTTCAGCACCAAATGTCTCGTGCATCCCTGTGGAGAGACCACCGAACAGACTTTGTGTGAGCAACAAGGATGTTTATTTCACCTGGGTGCAGGAGGGCTGAGTCCGAAAAGAGTCACCAAAGGGTGGTGGGATTATCATTAGCTCTTATAGGTTTTGGGATAGGTGGTGGAGTTAAGAGCAATGTTTTGGGGGCAGGGGGTGGATCTCACAGAGTACATTCTCAAGGGTGGGGGGAATTACAAAGAACCTTCTTAAAGGTGGGGGAGATTATAATGAGCCTTCTCAAGGGTGGGGGAGTTTGCAAAGTACATTGATCAATTAGGGTGGGGCAGAAACAAATCACAATGGTGGAATGTCATCAGTTAAGGCTATTTTCACTTCTTTTGTGGATCTGCAGTTGCTTCAGGCCATCTGGATGTATATGTGCAGGTCACTGGGGATATGATGGCTTAGCTTGGGCTCAGAGGCCTGACAGTCATAAGCCCTCCTTAGAATTTTCTCTCAGAGTTGCAATGCTGCTTGGCCCCAAAATTGTTTAGAATCTGGAGTTCACTGTCTACTGGGAGAGTGGGATGGCCATTGCATGTATGCAGGCTTTTGTGCTAAGCAGCGGGCCTAGTTAACTAACATATGATGCTCTCATTTGGTGCTGTTTAGCCTCAGTGTTCTTTGGAGTCTGGGGAAGTTTGGCCTTTAAAAATAAAACTGCTGTCAAAACTGCTTTACCTGAAATTTTGGTTCACAGCCTTCATTGGATTATCTACTGGGGCAAACAAAGTAAAACTGGTGAGCTCTTATTGCTATCTCATGGCTAGGGTTGTAAGCAATTGGATCTTCATTGATGCCTGTGTATACGTGTCTAGATGTGTTTATTTATATGTATACTTGGTGTTATATCCTGTGTCTACCAAATTGGCTTATAAGTAAAAGAGTGCCCATAAATTAAGTAAATAGTCTAAGCAGTTTTCAAGTTCATGTGACTTACATTACTAAACAAGCTGGCTTTAAAATTATTGGTAAAATAAAGATAGAAATGCCTTCAGAATTGTAAGCATACGTTTTTGTCTGGATTTGATAAATTTGTCTTTGCTAGAGATTTTGAGATGTGTTTGACATAGAAAGTTATAAAACTATAAACCCAGCCAAAACAAAATGATCTTGGTTTGCATGCTTTTTTTTTTTTTTTTTTTTAAACAAATGAGAGTAATTTATGAAAGGAAAATATCTTGGGCCCTCAAAATCACCAAGCTGAAGGGAAAATTCTAGCTAAGAACTCCTTACGGCAAACCTACCTCCTATTCTATTTAAAGTCTCCCTGAGATGAATGCATATCTAATTGTCTCCTTGGGAAGGCTAATCAGAAACTCAAAAGAATGCAATCATTTGTTTCTCACCTACTTGTGACCTGGAAGCCCCCAAACCCCCTCCCTGTTTTGAGTTTTCCCGCCTGCCTTTCTGGAGCAAACCAATGTTCATTTTACATATGTTGATTGCTGTCTCCTGTCTCCCAGGTTAAAAGTCAAAGAATTGAGTACAGTGAATGGAATAAGTGTTTTAGGTAAACTTTTTGTGTAAATTAAAATCTTAAAGTTATTTTTGATGCTCATTTAATATCTGGGTCATTTTCAATTAAGAAAGGGTCGTTATATAGAGAAATATGTTTCCAAAATGGTGGAATTGTTCTCATCTATAAATTCCCATATCTGAGAGTTCAAGATTTCTTGCTTTTTAGGGTTTCACTGAAGTATTAGGTTTCTAAGGATAAAAATTCTAGTTAATCCATAATTTTGTATACAAAATGTGCCAGAAAGGGTTATGTTGTTAGTCAAAAAAAGAATAATTTTGTCTAATTCAGAAGTTATCTAAAAGTTAGTTCAAAGTACAGATTTGAAAAGGTTATTTGTGAAACAATGTAGTAAGGAATCATTAAGTAGGGGAAGATGTAGAAAAAGTTTAAATAATAAAATATTCTTTAAAACCTGATGGAGAATTGGAGATATTTGGCTAACATTTTCATAAAGCTCTTAATCTTGATTAAAGTAAAATAATAAATATTGTAAAGAAATGCCAATTTACTCTCCAGCTGTGGCAGGGAATATCCTCTCCATAGGGTATACATGGAGTAAATGACCTTGTAACTTCACTTCATCCTCTTCATTTACATAGGGTGTACCCCAAGTAACCAGTGGAATCCTCTAGAGGGTATTTAACCCCCCACAAATTCTGTAACGGTGCCTTGAGCCCCTATGCTCGACCCACTTGCACACCGTGGAATGTACTTCCATTTTCAATAAATCCCTTCATTCCTTCCTTGCTTTGTGCATTTTATCCAGTTCTTTGTTCAAGATGCCAAGAAACTGAACACCCTCCACCGGTGACAATTTTTCATGAAATGACTTAGTTTTTCTACTGTAAAATAAAGACAATGATGAATTTTTTAAAATGCCTACTTGGACTTGTCTTTTATTAAATAAATGCCTTTTACAAAGGACTGAAAGGCAAGGAAAGTCCACTGTATCTTTGGATGATGCTTTTCCATGACCAGAAGTGATTTTTTTAATATAATGAGTTTTTAGCGATACTGACACATACTGCAAACATTTCAGAGTGCCACTAAACCGCAGGCTTTACAGCTTTAAAAATTCAAGTTTTTAACTCCCTCCTTGCCCACATGTTTTGGTCATTCTAAGACCAACTATTAAGCACAGGCACAGCAAGCATGCTTTCTTTCTAATAGGCACTGCAATGTTCCAGAACTACAGTTTCCCTCCTTATTCCTCGGCTCACTGTTAAAGTGGAAAGATAGGGGCTTCCATTATATGGGGCAGGGTTATCCTGTAATCTCACATTGGGTTCTGGAGTTGGTAACTGATGCATTTTTAATGCAGCAACCACCCCATTGTTTTAAGGACATGAGGCTGATGTTCGATACTATGAAATGAATAAGTAAACATCAGCTCGTGCATCTAAGTATCCTCCCTCAGGGCTCTGTGGTGTAAAAAGTGTTTTGATGTGGTTGAGAGAATGAGACACCCTCATGGGCTGCTTCTGCTCCCCAGCACAGAGTAAGTGTCTTCCAGTGACGTAGTCAAATGAAAAGGAACCACAATCATTGTGCAGATGAAGCAGATTTTTGCCTAGTGACCTGTTGTAAAATGTAATCAGAGTTTTCCTTTAATGGACTGAAAATCCAAACTAATTAAAATACTGTCTGACCCAAATCATAGTTCAGATCAGACTGTGAGAGGCTATTGTCTTTAATGCACTTCATCTCTCCTCTGAAACATGCCCTGCTTCTTTTGAAAAGGTTAAAATTATGTCCATGCAGCAAAACTATAAATGGTCTGCCTTAAAAGGAGTAGGCATCCAAAAGATATCCTGAATCCTCACCCTTAGCAGGATGAAAGAGCAGACACTGGAGAAGAATGTCTGCTTATATTTTCAGGCAAAAGATGTGAAGTAGGGAAAGAAAAATTTTAATAAATTGACATTTATTCAAATCATAATGGGAGGAGTTTTAGATGTTTTTCATTGTGTTTTTCAGAAAGACAGCACATATCACTGCAGGTCCATACACGCAGGGAAGAAGTCTCCACTTCCCAACAAGAGATGCGTGGATATCATGGTACCATCCATGAATTCAAACTGAAGGGTCTAGAAAATCAAACTGGAGGTCAGTGTGCGTGAACAACAGGGATAAGAGCCCATGATCCTTTCTTCAAATATATCATGAGACTGAGAAGGAATTAATTTTGGAAAAAAAATAGAGGTAGACAAAAGAAGCCAAAATATTGCTTTCTCCAGCTGAATCATCTGCCACGCAATCTGGTTCCATGAAAGTCCTGAGGAGACTGGCAAGAAAAAACTTAAAGAGCTTATGGGCTGCGCGTGGTGGCTCACGCCTGTAATCCCAGCACTTCCGGAGGCCAAGGCAGGCAGATCACGAGGTCAGGAGCTCAGGACCAGCCTGACCAATATGGTGAAACCCCATCTCTACTAAAAATGCAAAAATTAGCTGGGCATGGTGGCGGGTGCCTGCAATCCAAGCTACTCGGGAGGCTGAGAGAGGAGAATCGCTTGAACCCAGGAGGTGGAGGTGGCAGTGAGCTGAGATCGTGCCACTGCACTCTAGCCTGCGCAACAGAGTAAGACTCTGTCTCAAAACAAACAAACAACAACAAAAAAAACCAGCTTATGGACCAGCATGGCCAAAGCAGAATGAATGGGGGAAATAATTCTAAGAAATGAGGTCAAAAGGGAACAAGAAGCACAACTGTGAAACACAGAAAGTCCTTATTCCGGTGTCTAAGACTTGCTCCCTAAATGGTACCTATAAGAGCTGCCTGTGGGACTGTGAGCTCCTAATAGAGACAGAAGCCCTCAGAGCCGGAATCCATCCTCTTCACTTCCATATTTTCAGCACCTATGGTAGTTCCCAGCACAAAGAAAGTGCTGAGTGAATGACGAACAAATTATTTACTCTAATTATACTCACGAGACTGTTATGTGAGGTCAGAGCATTAAGTTGTTAATTTATAACATGTGATACACCTCTCTAATATATTAATTATATCAGGCGGCTATGCAGGGCACTTTCTACCGGTTATCAAAGTAGTTAGGTAGCCTAATTAATCAAAAGGAAACTGCTTAATAAGCATGGAATAAGGTCAAAGAAAGCTGGACAGTCTTAAGGGATGTTACTTGCAATCTTGTCTTCTTTGCCCTGGCAATTTTACATATCAGAAGACATATCCAGCTAATAAACTGGGTCAAAGGCTGGACGTGGTGGCTCATGCCCGTAATCCCTGCCCTTTGAGAGGCTGAGGAGGGTAAATCACTAGGTCAGGAGTTCAAGACCAGACTGACCAAGATGGTGAAACCTCGTTTCTACTAAAAAATGCAAAAAAATTAGCGGGGCATGGTGGCCTCAGCAGGCTGAGGCAGAGAATTGCTTGAACCCAGGAGGCAGAGGTTGCAGTGAACTGAGACTGCTCCACTGCACTCCAGCCTGGGTGACAGAATGAGACTCCGTCTCAAAAATAAACTTCAATTACCTCTTAAAAACTCTATCTCCAAATTCCTCAAATGTCCAAATATCTCCTGCCTCTTTACAGGCCCTATCACATTAAGGGTTAGAATTTCAACATGAATTTGAGGGGGACACAATTCAGCCCATAACAGCTTGCCTCTTATTAATAATATGCCATGTATTTAGTCATTGTGACAATAATTTCAGAAAGTCAATGTAAGCCTACTATCACAGCATCTAATGCACAACAGTGATTACAGATTGTGCATCAAATTTTTAATTTGGATAACATAAGCAGGGGATTAGACTAGATGACCTTTAATGTCCCTCCCAACTCTGAGACTCCATGAGTATATTTGTTAACTGCTAATATTTTAAAAATTATGATTGTTTATATTATATCAGTTGAATTACCTTTAGGTGGGAGCATCAGAACGATCTAGAGAAATGTATCAAAAAGTGACTTAAGCTACATTATGTAAAAAGTGTTCCAGGAGTAAAGAAGTTCCAGGTTAGTTAACAAAGTTGCTTAACAAATCATCACAGCCAGGGTTCTTTCCATCTTTCCAGCCTGCCAGTCATCAATGTGCCAGCAGTTTCCCCATGGTCACAAAATGGCTGCATTAGCTCCAGGTATCTCATCATTACAAAGTCTCCACAGGCAATACAAAGGAAAAGCGAAACATCTTTCCTTCTTGCCATTTTTTTTTTTTTTTTAAGAATAAAGAAAGCATTTCATAAAACTCCCCATCAGGCTTCTCATTGGTCAGATTTTTGTCACCTATGTACTATGATTGGTTTAAATCAGTAGACATCCCCTCATTTCTCATTGATAGAACTAAGTAACATATTGTACCCACCAACTCAATGAAAGGCAAAGCAGGGAAAGGCACAAGTAGATTATAAGTCCTTCCTAGGGGTTGGTGAGGAGTCAGTTTCCCTTGACATGGAATACATAAGAATTGATCAAATCCAGGTTCTGTTAGCATTGAAGGATAGGAAGATCTGTTGGTTACAGATATAACCATGTTATCAAAACCCCAAATCAGAGCTAGCAGTAAAAATGAACATTTGATAACAAGATTACCTTGGGAAATCTGAAAAACCACAAAGATAGTGACGACAGTGGTTCCTACCCTAGTGTTCCTTAGAAATATCAGAAGGTACTGATGGAATTTCTGAGCTTATTTTCAATATCTCAAAAGCCCTAGGAGAAAAGGTCTATACAAACTAACTAAAATGTTAAATTTTTTTGATTTTGACTGAAAGTCTATAAAGTCAGTATGCTAAGGATTACTCTCTTATCCTAATCAGAAGCTCATTATAGTTTTAAATATATATTGAATGGAATGTTTTCAATAAATCGATAACTAAATAAACATATTTGAAAGGTATATTTCAAATATGAAAGATTCTTTTAAAACAAGAATTCCATGGGATAATTTTTTTTTTTTTTGAGACGGAGTTTCGCTCTTGTTGCTGAGGCTGGAGTGCAATGGCGTGATCTCAGCTCACTGCAACCTCCACCTCCTGGGTTCAAGCGATTCTCCTGTCTCAGCCTCCTGAGTAGCTGGGATTACAGGCATGTGCCACCACACCTGGCTAATTTTGTATTTTTAGTAGAGACAGGGTTTCTCCATGTTGGTCAGGCTGGTCTCAAACTCTGGACCTCAGGTGATCCGCCCGCCTCGACCTCCTAAAGTGCTGGAATTATAGGCGTGAGCCACCATTCCCAGCCTGAAAGTACTCTTTAACGGGTCACTGGTAGAGGAAAATGTGAGAAATCATTGATGTTCAAACTATTCCCTTCTTCAAGGTAACGTAAAGAATTTCAGCTCCTTGGGACTCAAGAGTGCTATCCTGTCTACAGAGAGAAGCAGTAAACACCCAGAGACATTAAACATTCAACCTCAGTCTATTCTGTGCCTAGGCAGATATCTTTCCCACTGACCATATGCTAAAAAGTCATGATCTTTTCACATCATTAACTTAAACACCACCAGGATTTCTTGAATAAATGCATTCATTAATATAAGTGAATGGAATATGCACTCCTGTTATCTTTTATTTCTATGAGAAAAGGACCAATCAACAATGAGCATTTAAATTAAATTCTATCAGCAAAATACACTTGTATGATACCATAGACATTTGCATTTTATACCCTGCAATTACTATCTGCTAATAGTAATTTAATTGTTTAATGAATAATATCAAGGAGAGCAAATATTAATGAAAATGTAGAACATTTTATTTTATTTTATTTTATTTCTTTATTTATTTTTGAGATGGAGTCTTGCTCTGTTGCCCAGGCTAGAGCACAGTGGCGTGACCTCAGCTCACTGCAGCCTCCACCTCCCGGTTTCAAGAGATTCTCCTGCCTCAGCCTCCTGAGTAGCTGGGATTACAGGGGCCTGCCACTGTGCCCGGCTAATTTTTGTATTTTTAGTAGAGATGGGGTTTCACCATGTTGGCCAGGGTGGTCTCAAACTCCTGACCTCATGATCCACCCGCCTTGGCCTCACAAAGTGCTGGGATTACAGGCATGAGCCACCGCGCCCAGCCGAAAATGTGTAACATTTTAATGAGAACTTCTGGTTTTATTTGTCAATAGTGACAACTATATTCAGTAATTTTTAAAAGATGATTAATCAAAGCCAGAAAATAGTAAGGAAAGATGATTGCATGGCTCTTGAATATTAGATGGCCAAAGGAAAACAGCTAATTTCTAGAAGTAGTGTTTGGGGAACAGAATAGAACAAATTGTAGCATAAAGTGTAGCATAAATTGTCAGGTGTTTTGCATAGGTATTTTGATACTAATGGGGACAATTTTGATACTAAACTGGCTAGAAAGAGAATGCAGTGAGATTCCATGAATACCCCTGTCTACATGCCTTTTTTATTAGAATAACATCTAATCCTGCTTGGCAGCTGAAAGATATAATTAGCGTGCTAATGAGTACAACGTCTACAGAGTAGAGAATGGTCTCAAAGTTTGGTGGAAGATGTTCTGGGAAGACATGTTTCTGCTGTTGTTGCTTTATTTGTTTCTAAGTTATGACTTGCATTCACACACTGGTGAAGTGGACACTAAGCAACAAGTATATCCGATACTCCTTGTCATGCTGGAGGGTCACTGTCTTAAGGAGCTTTTTGGTTTCCAGGAACAAAGACCCAAACTAACTCAATTAAGTCAGGATATTGGGAACATACAAGAGGACAAAAGAAATGTCACAGATACAGAAGCCAGAGTAGGGTTAACACACACACATTCAGGGGAATAAACTGAAAGGTGGGTCTTACTCCAAGACTTCTCTGGAGATCTCAGCAGTATGTCTTTGCCGCAGTGCTCTGCAATTGACAGGGCACCTACCCTTCCACACATGCCTCTCTGTTTTCTCTTCCTAGGAACTGGCTTATTCACCCTCTAATCTGTGATTCTTTTCTCCATCTTGAAGTATATGCTCATTTATAACTATAGCTCATGCACAGTTTACCTCACTCATAACGTGGTCCAGCCTATCTCCATTTCACTCCCTTTCACTGTATTTTCCCACTGATAACTCTATTCTCCTAGAATATCCCACTTGGATTGCCTAAGATAGATAGTGTCATTGGCTTAAACCATCTTTCATGCATGGGTCACTAACTAGCTCATACATTGACTGCCCTGGGTCTGGTGCCCACTCTTTTCCAACCAGTTGTGTCCTGAGAGGTGGGGACACATGGTACCAAATGTGACTGCCCAGGGCTTTTCCTTCAGTAGGGAATGCAGAAGGGACCACTTTCCTTTGGAGCACCTGCAGGTCAGCCAGGCAGTGTGACTGACATCTCTAGTTAAACAACTAACTCAGGGGAACTCAGTCAGAAGATAAGCCAGTAGATAGTTTCATTATCTGGTTTGGAGATCTTCAGTGAGTCAGTAAATTGATAATTGTTTCATACTTACTTTATATGATTATAGCCTATATTTCTTTTAATTTGTAAGTAAATGTTAGTAATTATGAGAGACAGGTACACTGGAGTTCTGATGCAATTAGCTTCTTGAGTCAAAACAACTCCAACAGATAGAAACATCTAGGAACCCACCATCTTCCCTCTCATAAAATAAGCTCCCTTTAGAATCCATGAATCATGACTATCCAATCCATTTTTAATAGCTTCTGTCGGAGACATTTCAAAATAAAGGGCAGTTATTATTTATTGTTTGTAATGAAGCCTGCTCAGCCCAGAGGGACATTAAGAGGATCACTGTCAGATTTTGTAAAATACCTTTGGCTTTTCAATGGAAAGGTACTATATATGATAATAAAAGGAATAGCAATAATATTCTTCCACCATCTTGACACGGAGTTCATCTTTCTCTTAAAAAATAAGTTCATCTTTAGGCCTTATGGGGATTACTGAATTCAATTTGTCCTAAGAATGCTAAGGCTGGTGAAAAAAAAGATGCTTATTATAAAAGCACTTTCTCCATTCCCTGTTCTGTTCAATATGTGTTGTTCTTAACTTTTGTGTATATAGGAGAGTTGACTACCTCTTGTAAATGCACAATAAAGTAATGGCGAAAACTGCCATGGCAAAAAATGGTGCTTTTGCCATTACTTTTGCACCAATCTAATAATTGAAATTTGAACTCTATAAAAATTTTAGGATAGTATAGAAAGAAATTTTTCAGGTGAAACTTTGCAAATGTTTCCCAGACTTACATGCATGCACTCATATGCTCAGGCAGTTCTATGCACACACATGAGAAAGAGACAAAAATAAGAAAAGGAGATGTGAAGTGAGAATTTTAAGAAAAACATTATATTCACACCTATATATGGATTGTGTTTATATTGCCTTACAAAGCACTTCTGTACATGTTATTTCACTTGATTCTCACTAGAAACCTTGGAGCTAGGTGGGAAGATGAGGATTGTCTAGCTCGTTTGCCCTGGGCACTGTAAAATTCTTTTCCAGAGAACAGGGCTGGGGATGGGAGAGCAGATGTGTCCACCATTTCATGCAGGCCACAAAGGGAGAGACTCTGTGGAAGCCCAGAAAGCTAGTGAACCCAGACATTGTTCTCCATCATGTCTTAATGTAGATTTCCAACTGTTTTTCCTTTAACCTTGCCAATACCTATGTTAAGGTGAGGAAAAGGATGCATTGTGAGACAGACAGAGTTGAAGGGGTTAGATCACTTGGATTATTCATTTCTTGTCAATTTTCAGGAAGCAACAGAGACCAAGATACTTAGTGCAAGCCACAGAGCTAAAAGTAATGATGAAGTAACTATATATGATATGAGAAGGCCAGGAGCAAGAGAGCTTTCCAAATCGGAGCCTCATGCAGGGGTTCCTGTGCTCAGTTCTCTATGACTTTAAGTCTGACTCACATATTTGATGTGCAGTTAATTCTCTATAAACAAACAACCTGTTTGATATGCTTTGGCTGTGTCCCCACTCTGATCTCATCTTGAATTGAAACTCCCACAATTCCCATGTGTCATGGGAGGGACCTGGTGGGAGGTAATTGAATCATGGGGGCAGGTCTTTCCTACATTGTTCTCATGATAGTGAATAAGTCTCACAAGACCTGATGGTTTTTTTTTTTTTTGTTTTGACGTAGTTTGGAGCTGGGGCCCAGGCTTGCGCCCAGGGGCAGCATCTCGGCTCACTGCAAGCTCCGCCTCCCGGGTTTACACCATTCTCCTGCCTCAGCCTCCCAAGTAGCTGGGACTACAGGCACCCGCCACCTCGACCAGCTAGTTTTTTGTATTTTTTTTTTTTAGTAGAGACAGGGTTTCACTGTGTTCACCAGGATGGTCTCGATCTCCTGACCTCGTGATCCGCCCATCTCGGCCTCCCAAAGTGCTGGGATTACAGGCTTGAGCCACCGCGCCCGGCCGACCTGATGGTTTTATAACGCGGAGTTTTCCTGCACAAGTTCTTGTCTGCCACCATGTAAGATGTGCCTCTCACCTACGGCCATGATTGTGAGGCCTCTCCAGCCACGTGGAACAGTGAGTCCATTAAACTTCTTTATCTTTATAAATTACCCAGTCTCAGGGATGCCTTTATCAGCAGTGTGAAAACAAACTAATACACTGTTTTGACCAAACCATGGCAAAGAATTAAGTAACCACCCCCAAAGAAGTTGCCCAAGGCTTGCCTCTGCAGATACCCCTACCATCAACTCCTGCCTCTTGTGAATGATCACACTGCTCTAGTTTTTTTTTTAATTTCCACTTTTCAAAAATTCCAGGCTGTCTCAAACAAGGCAACCTAACAACTTTCTCCCTATAGAAAACTTAACCTTGTCATTCTCCCACTTCTAAATCTAATTCAGAATTGCTTTTCTGGTTTTTACAACTCTTCATTGGTTTGCTCCTCCCTGCATTTCCAAATTCATTTCTCCTTATCTTCATCAATCTGTCACCTTCAACACCACCCGTCACTCCACTTCTTGGCTTTTCAGGCAGTTACTGTTTGAATGAGAAGATTGAAAATCTCATTTCTCACTTTTGAGAACTCTTACAGGAACATATTGCAAAGCCTCCCTCACACCCGAGAGAGAGGAAGAGAGAGAGAGCATGACACCTCACAAAGAATGTCTAAAGTGGGAGTAGCCCTAAAATAGAGTACAATAATAAACTGATGCTGCTGTGCTTTCTTTAAAAAAATGAAAACAAAAAACAAAGCAAAATCTCACAATGGAACTTTCCTTCAGTAAATGAGTTATTATCAAAGTATTCAATTCTAGAAAAATTCCACAAATTGCTAAATTCTCTTTAAAAAAATAAAAATAAATAAAAAACCATGCCGTTCAAACCACTGCAACAAGCCACAAGGGAAAAAAGGCTACAAAGACAAAGCCCCATTCTCATTTGGTACCAGTGCTACCCTGGTATGTGTTACACCACTGAAAAGACTTGTTAACTCAAACATCTGTTCTAAGGCACCCTTCACCATCAGAACTGGTACTCCATTCATATTCCTTCCTTCCACAGGTTTGACAGATGGATGAATTCCTAATGGCCCCAGATAAGATTCAAATAGTTGCAATAACCACCTCCTCCTTAGTGAACACGACTTTCCCCCCAGGTAATAAAATGGAGATAATGGTAGAGGGGTGTAAAATAACATAAATTGGGAATCTAGGTTCAAATCCAACATTTTCCCTGCCAGCAGGAACACCAGACGGTGGTGTCTTGATCCTGCCATGCACATATTCCATGAGTGACAACAGGCAATGAGATGTGAAGGAAAAGAGAAAGATGTGCCCACCAGGTCCTTCCCAAAGGGCAGCCAAGTGTTTTATTTGAACTGCCTTGTGGCTTATTGGAGTCAGAACTGCATGTTCCGTAGAAAACTGTCAGCCACCAACTTAGGATCTTTACTGATTATCACCGAAGGTCTTTTGTCTTTGGAATGCAATGAAAAATAACTCCCATAAAGGAAGCTGGTATAAGCTGGGAAATGCAGGTTACTATATCAGAGTCATGTGGATAGATGTGTTCTGCTAGCAGGCTTCCATTTTACTCTATAACAGAAAAGAAAGATAAAATTTCCAGGAAAAAGAAATGAAAGCTGCTGCCCGTGGAAAGAATGTCTACCACCAAGTCAAGTAGGCTGGGGTCTCCACTTACAGATGGTGATTACCATAGACTATGGATTAAACCGTGTCTGCACATCCACACCAGAAGTCTCTACAACTTGATTTGGTCTTCTCCTCATGGTCTTTTCTTTTCTTTTTTGAGATGGAGTCTCACTGTGTTGCCCAGGCTGGAGTGCAGTGGCGCAATCTCGGCTCACTGCAACCTCCGCCTCCTAGGTTCAAGCAATTCTCCTGCCTCAGCCTCCCGAGTAGCTGGGACTACAGGCGCAGACCACCACACTCGGCTTATTTTTTTGTATTTTACTAGAGACAGGGTTTCACCATGTTGCCCAGGCTGGTCGCAAACTCCTGACCTCATGATTTGCCTGCCTCAGCCTCCCAAAGTGCTGCGATTACAAGCCATGGTTTTTCTTACACTATAATCTTACAATTTTGATTTTTGCTCTAAGTTGGCATAAGATTCACATATCTAAGGATGTCAGGTTGTAAGTATAGAAATGAATGTCATTCTAATTTGTTTCTGTGTATGAAAGTTAATGTAGAATGAAGATGTATACATCATGATTAAAAGAGACTGTGAAGAATATTTTCTAGTGAAGAATTTGCTTCCTATAGTTTTGTGGCCTCTGGTGTTATAATAGAGGGTAATCCACTTATATATTTTCATTAAAATTTATTCATAGTCTTGTCATGTCTTTTTTCATAATGTGCCAATATTCTTGTCCTATCCACTATCAAAATGAACTTAAAACATTTATTTTTTAAAAGGTTGCATGCTATTGACTTTACATGTTTTCTGTTGGTATATTTGTCCTCCGCACCCTCTTTTCCCCTCTTGTCAACTGCAATTCCTATTCACATTTGGCTTTGCATTACATTTTCCCCAATTCTAACATTCCCATTTGCTTTCTTTCCACTCTCGTTTCATTGCTAATTCTCTGGAGAGAATGAAATTCTATTGTTGTTATTGTTATTTTCTTTTTTCTTCTAAAGATTGGAGAGTAGAGCTCATATTTGCGAAATGACTAGTTCCATAAATATCAAGAAGTGAGTAATAAGTGGAAACTGTTCTTGGAATCCTAACTCCTAGGATGTGGTCTATTTTTAGTAGACCACATAATAAATGGGCGGAGACCAAAAATCCAAGTGCCTTGAATATTGGGGGTGAGCTGAAATCAAATCAGGTTTCTTTCTGGTAATTGATTATAAAGTAATTTCATCCACAATGACAATGAATTGATAAGTCAATTTGAGAAATATGTTATTAACTCATTTTTATAATTAAGAAGCTCTTAACAGATTTCTGTAAATGCTACAAAAATAAAACTCCAAAAACAAACATAGTTTAATTTTGTTAATAAGATATAGCTCTCATTTAAAAAAAATTTTTTTTTGAGACAGAGTCCAGCTCTGTTGCCCAGGCTGGAGTGCAGTGGTGTACTCTTGGCTCACTGCAGCCTCCATCTCCCTGGTTCAAGGGATTCTCTTGCCTCAGTCTCCCAAGTAGCTGGGATTACAGGTGCCTGCCACCATACCTCGCTAATTTTTTTGTATTTTTAATAGAGATGGGGTTTCACCATGTTGGCCAGGCTAGTCTTGAACTCCTGACCTCAAGTGATCTACCCGCCTCGGCCTCCCAAGGCCGGGATTACAGGAGTCAGCCACTGCACCCGGCCTCATTTAAATTTTTTTTTTAAAAAGGTAAAATTGGCCTCTTAGCTAAGTGATTATTTATCTTGCAGTGTGAAAGGACAAGAAAGCTCTACCGGCACAGGACTTAGCTGCTGCTGACCTCCTTTATGTTATCAGTGGACAAAAAGGCTGGTTAAAACTTGCTTTGATGCCAGGCGTGGTGGCTCATGCCTATAATCCCAGCACTTTGGGAGGCCGAGGTGGGCGGATCACTTGAGGTCAGGAGTTCGAGACCAGCTTAGCCAATATGGTGAAACCCCATCTCTACTAAAAATACAAAAATTAGGCCGGGCGCGGTGGCTCAAGCCTGTAATCCCAGCACTTTGGGAGGCCGAGACGGGCGGATCACGAGGTCAGGAGATCGAGACCATCCTGGCGAACACGGTGAAACCCCGTCTCTACTAAAAAATACAAAAAACTAGCCGGGCGAGGTGGCAGGCGCCTGTAGTCCCAGCTACTCGGGAGGCTGAGGCAGGAGAATGGCGGGAACCCGGGAGGCAGAGCTTGCAGTGAGCTGAGATCCGGCCACAGCACTCCAGCCTGGGCGACAGAGCAAGACTCCGTCTCAAAAAAAAAAAAAAAAAATACAAAAATTAGCCAGGCCTAGTGGTGGGCGCCTGTAATCCCAGCTTACTCAGGAGGCTGAGAGAGGAGAATCGCTTGAATCTGGGCGGCAGAGGTTGCAGTGAGCCAAGATCGCTCCACTGCACTCCATCCTGGGTGACACAGCAAGACTCCATCTCAAAAACAAACAAACAACAATAAAAAAAACACACAAAAAACAAAAACAAAAAACAAAAAACAAAAAAACCTGATTTGATATAGTTTCCTGGTGATTTTTTGTTTTGTTTACTGCTGAGATTTAAAATGGTTGCTTACCTTAAGAGAAAGAGAGCATGCTTGTAAAATTTAAGTGCAGGACCAAAACATGGACCCAAGGGAGCGGAGGGTGAGCACACAGGAGATCACAGCTACTGTCTGCTGTGTTATAGGAGAGGGTAGAGCCAGCTGGCAGACAGCAGGCTGGAAGCCAGCAGTTAGAAGCAGCAGCTGTGGGTGACCTGGTCTGGGAGAAATGAGAAGGATCCCTAGAGTGGAGAGATGTGACGACAGTGCTCATAAAACCATTGTTGCCTTTACTGAAAGAGCAGAAGTCAGGTGTTCTCAGATATTAGAGGACAGACAAGTCAGGTGAGCTGCTTAAAAATTCAAATTCCTTGTCCTACTTCAGTCTTGAGGCCCGAAAATCTTTATGTTACACCATCAACACGGATGACTCTGAGACAGCTCTTTCAGGAACCACACTTTAAAAATCCCTGGACTAAGGTGCAGCATCTGTGAAAATAAAACACAAAGATCTGTAACAATTTTGCAGGTGATCGGGCTACATATTTCTACTTAGGGATTTGGCTTTTGTTTAGCCCTTTTTAAAAGTCTCACTTACCCATGAAATTAAATTACTTCAGGGTTATTTAATTAAGTAAGACACTTCCATTTTCTGATATTCTGACCTCTTGTCAGACAATGTGTCCCCATTTGCAGTGTTCTAATATAATCTTTATTTTAGAAGAAACTATGCTCTTTGCTGTTACAGCAGTTGTTTCTATTTGTTGCTGTTTCATTCTTTAAAAATAAAACCATACTGAGATAAATGCACAATTCCTGCTTCTCTCAGTTACCTACCCAGAAATAAAATAATTCTAGCTTTAACTGAGTCTAAGCTATGCCAAGCCTGTCTGGTAGCCACTGTTTGAAATGCCTGCATAGAGCCTTGAAGGAATTCATTGTTCTTCAAAGTGCCAGCTGTACATACCGCGATTTCCTGCATGGCTTCTGCCACTCAGGAATGCTGCACCCTGGTGGTTCTTTAGGGGTGTCCTTTTTCTCAATTGCTTCATTGTGGGTCCCATAGTGGCTGTCTGAAGATGTTCCACCACAGCTCAAGAGCACCATCTTGGGATGCACATTTTTGCAACAGATAGAGGACTTGAGTGGCACAGAATGCCATAACTTGCTAGAGGCAAGTGCAGTAAACCTAGAACAAAAAATCAAAAGAAAGAAAGAAAAGGGGCAGTGAGGCAGTTACTTTAACCATGTGCATTAGCTTGGCAACACCTCTTAGAATTTTTCTTGGTAGGAGATGCAGACTTTATCCAAGAAAGACAGTGCTACTGCCTTCCACAAAATTTGTATTTTGCTATTGTTGTCTGTAGGTCAAGGTCACAGACAACTTCGAAAGAATCAGCTATAAATCTAATAAGCGGCAAAGCAGCTTAGAGGGCTTTATGGAAAAGTAAGTTCTTTTCAGATATCCTGCAAAAATGTGCTGGCCTTAAATCACCGATGACATTGTAATATTTGAGATATGCGAGAAAATCATTGAACTTTGGGACCATTTTCAGAAAAACAAAAATATAAAAGTACTTTTATTTTCACATCTCTAAAGTGAATCATCAGTAAATTATCATGTAATCTAAAGGTCTGACAAATTGGTCATTGCACCTTGGATATATGTGTTAGAAATTCTGTGACGGAGTCTCATTTGGCCTTTGCTTTTTCCAGGCTAGGCTTTTCAGCACTGATGTCTTATGCTGGATCTCCCTCAGCTGCCCACACACCCCATGGAAATGGGACAGATGAGGCAGTTGGTGGATGGGGGAAAGAAGAGTGAGACTAATAAGAGAGACCAGACTGGGAGAGAATTCATGTTTTTCCTCATGGTAAGTAGAGAGCTTGATGTATACGCAAATTCATATACATTTCTTTAGGTTGCCATAGACACTGATGCCAATATTCCCTTTTGTCCTCAAATTCTCTCCCTGAGCACAGGCAGACTATTTAACAATGTCAATGCCAATCTGTGTGTGGAACACCGACTACAAAAAAAAGTTGGATGGCATTAATTTCACATGTGAAGTGGTCTGAACAATGCAACTAGGAGTTAAGAAAATGCCAATACCGGCCAGGCGTGGTGGCTCACACCCAGTAGTTTGAGAGGCCAAGATGGACGGATCACCTGAGGTCAGCAGTTCGAGACCAGCCTGGACAACATGGTGAAACCCCATCTCTACTAAAAATACAAAAATTAGCCGGGTGTGGCACACACCTGTAATCCCAGCTACTCGGGAGGCCAAGGCAAGAGAATCGCTTGAGCCTGGGAGGCTGAAGTTGCAGTGAGTCAAGATTGTGCCACTGCACTCCAGCATGGGCGACAGAGCGAGACACCATCTCAAAAAGAAAGAAAAAAGAAAAGAAAACACCAGTAGCATCTCTCAGCCTCCCTGGTGTCTAGGCTGCTGTGGAAGAATCAGCAGCCTCGCTTCCAGAAGCTTGAGGGGAACTGGACTGCTGGGGGAGAGGCAGGAGAAGAAATTTAAGGCAAGAAGTTTGAGGATGTAAGGAAATCAATTAGGTATCAGCTAGGGTAATGCTAGACAAACGCTCACGAATAAGCCCTCACATTTCAGTGGTTGTCGTCACCCCCAGGTTCAGAGTCCACTGCAGGTGCTCTTCATTGACTGCAGCCTTTCTCCATGGAACAGTTCGGAGATCCAAGCTCCTTCCATCTCGTGGCTCTGACTTCCCCTAAAGCTAGAGAATCCTTCCTATTCAGATAGGGGAAGAGAGCAGAGAAAACAATGATGCTTTTAAAAAAACCAATCTGGGAGGTGACATAAATCTCTTTCTCATTTCATTGATGAAAACTAATCACATGGCATAATCTGGATGCAGGAAGGACTGGAAGATGCGGTTCCTGGCTGGGCAGCCAAATTCAACTGACATATCTACACTGTGAAAGGGGATGCTGAATTTTAGGGGACAGCTAGCCATCTCTGCCATGTAAAGTCCTGATAAGGCATAATAAACAGGACTGAGAAGGAAACCAGCAGAAGAAGAAACAGAATATTATGGAAACTGGACAAAACAGTTAACTAAAAGGAATTACATTTGTCTGGTAGCCTGGCATAACGAAGATGAGATGGATGATGGAATCAATTATCTTTGAAATTTGGGGGTAAGGTAGTCTAAGAATTCAGGCATAATGAAATTAGGAGGCTTTGCTCAGTGTTCAAATGGGATATAATCAAGAACCAGGCCAAGTGTGATGGCTCATGCCTATGTAATCCCAGCACTTTGGGAGGCCGAGGTGGGTGGATCACTTGAGGTCGAGTGAGTCTGGCCAGTCTCGAGGGGATCGACACCAGTCTGGCCAACATGGCAAAACCCCATCCCTACTAAAAACACACAAATTAGCTCGGTGTGGTGGTGTGCACCTGTAGTCCTAGCTACTCAGGAGGCTGAGGTATGAGAATCCCTTGAATCCAGGAGGCGGAGGTTGCAGTGAGCCAAGATCATGCCACTGCACTCCAGCTTAGGTGACAGAGCAAGACCCTGTCTCAAAAACAAAACAAAACAAACAAACAAAAAACAAGAACCAGTTCTGGGGTCTCCAAACAAAAACATTCTTTCCAAGTTATTGGAGGACAAGGTGAGATGTTTTCTAGTTGTTCATGTCCCAAAGAAATTTGCTGTTTCTTTTTTTTTTTTTTTGAGACAGAGTCTCGCTCTGTCGCCCAGGCTGGAGTGCAGTGGCCGGATCTCAGCTCACTGCAAGCTCTGCCTCCCGGGTTTACGCCATTCTCCTGCCTCAGCCTCCCGAGTAGCTGGGATTACAGGCGCCTGCCACCTCGCCCGGCTAATTTTTTGTATTTTTTAGTAGAGACGGGGTTTCACCGTGTTAGCCAGGATGGTCTCGATCTCCTGACCTCGTGATCCGCCCATCTCGGCCTCCCAAAGTGCTGGGATTACAGGCTTGAGCCACCGCGCCCGGCCCGAAATTTGCTGTTTCTCTAGCTGGAACACTTGGGCTTTTGCTGGTAGAACCAAAAATAACTCTAGAGGAGAGATGTTCACTATGTCTGCAATGAGGGAAGTGTTCTATATCTTTACTGCTCAATACAGTAGCCACTGGCCACATGTGGCTATTGAGCACTTGAGATGAGGCTAATGCGTCCAAGGAAATTTTAAGAAGTTTACATTTACAATTAAGTAACTACATGTGGCCAGTGCCTACCATTTTAGACAGCTCACCTCTAGAGGGATGTAATGGGCACCTCTTGTATCATCTGCCCAGGCCTCCCCTTTCTCTGTAAACTGACACCTTCTCCTACAAGCTTCCTCAGGTGGCTCTGAACAGCCAGGTTCATAACGTTTTTCCTTTTCACCAGTCATGGTTGCTTAACCCTGGGGTGATCACTATACCAACATTTTAGACAGTCAGAGTCTCTTCACAGATGCTGGGAAAATAACAGAGCAGTCAGTCTCTCTGCGGGTAGATTCAGAAGCTGCTGGTAGCCATATTTTCTGCATGGGGATTCAAGAAGCAGAGGATGCCAATCTGCAAAAATGATGAACGAAGCACACATGAAGAGAACAATGAGTGGAAAGAGAAAGCTAGAATTCTGGCTGCTATTCTAGCCCCTGAGTCCATACTATTTCTAAAACAGGGCTGCAGGTGACCCTCAGGGCATGATGGGTATGTCTATAGACCCAGCTACTCTGGAGGCTAAAGCGGGAGGATCTCTTGAGCCCAGGAGTTTGAGGCTGCAATGAGCCATAATTGTACCACTGCTCTCCAGTGTGGGTGACAGAGTGAGACCCTGTCTCTAAAATTAAAACAAAACCAAAAACACATTAACGCAGTTTGGAATGTCTGACTGCCATCTCTACCTATCAAAATTCTACCAATATTTCAAGGCCCATTTCAAAGGCCATCTCCTCCTCTATCCTATTTTTCCTTCTATTTTAGTTTTTGACTACTTTGAGCACACGGCCTTCATTGTTTTATAATTGTTTCTAGATGGTTTGTAGGTGCAATACTCCAAAACCTTCTCCAGACACAATTTTTTATTAATGCAGTCTAAAATGGCATTCAATTTTCTGGTAGCTACTTCATATTTTCATCTCATATTGAGTTTTGTGGTCAATTAAGACCCTCAGTGTCATAATTCTTGAGGAGTGAGGCCAGAGCATGCTAGGTCCTCACTGGCAGGCTGCTGAGGAAGTGGAGGAGGGAGCAGAAGAGCACAGCACAGGGAACTTCATACCAGTCTGGAAGTACTAACACGGCAATGATATCTGCTCATGGTCTGTGAAAGATTTAATACTTTATGTAGTGGTGTTCTTTATACCTTGATTATTTTTTTGTGACTTACAGATTTCTAACAATGCATAATTATAGAGTCACTTTTTTAAGTTTAAAATAATAAAAAACAAACACTGGATTGGTGTAGGTGAGAGGGAAACAGCAGCAGGTAATTTTGGATGGTCAAAATATCTGGAGTCACTTGGCTAACCATTCTGTGGTCCAAAGTCCATTAGAGTTGTACAAAAATCTAGCCAATAGCTAATGAGGCTTAGGGAAGGAGCTCCAGGCCTGGACACCTGAGAAAGGTGGTTAAAGACAGGATGGGCCCTTTGGGGCTCAGTGTACAGGTAAGTTAGATAGTAGAATCATTGGCTGCAGAGCCAGACAGACCAATATTCTTGTCCTGGGAAGGACTTGGAAGAAGTCACTTCGCTTCTCTAAGCCTGTTGTTTTATCTGTAAGATGAGGAAAAATTGTCTTTTGTGGGATTGTTGTGAGATTACCTGAAGGGGAAAATATATACCTGCCCCACAGTAGACACTGAATATATCACAGGTAAGGACTTGGTGGGCTGTTATGTTCTGAGTTAGGCTGGATTTCAGGCAGAACCATGCTTAGTAGAGGAATCAGAAATCAGTAAAAGAAAAGAGGCTGACAGCCAGGTATGTAGGCTAAAGCAGGAGAAGTTAGAAACTCAAAAGGAAAATAGAAAGCTTAGGGTAATAAGATGAATGGCAGTTCCCCCTAGCTGTTTGATACTGTTTGGCTGTGTCCCCACCCCAATCTCATTTTGAATTATAGCTCCCATAATACTCACATGTCATGGGAGGGACCCAGTGGGAGGTAACTGAATCATGGGGACAGCTTTTTCCCTTCCTGTTCTTTTTTAATTTTTTTTTTTAATTTTACTTAAGTTCTGGCATACATGTGTAGAACATGCAAGTTTGTTACATAGGTATACACGGGCCATGGTGGTTTGCTGCACCTATCAACCCATCATCTAGGTTTTAAGCCCTGGACACATTAGGTATTTGTCCTAATATTCTCCCTCCCCTTGTTCCCCACCCCCCAACAGGCCCTGGTGTGTGATGTTCCCCTACCTGTGTCCAAGTGTTCTCATTGTTCAACTCCCACTTATGAGTGAGAACATGTGGTCTTTGCTTTTCTGATCCTCTGGTAGTTTGCTGAGAATGGCGGTTTCCAGCTTCATCCATGTCCCTGCAAAGGACATGAACTCATTCTTTTTTATGGCTGCATAGTATTCCATGCTGTATATGTGCCACATTTTCTTTATCCATTCTATCGTTAATGGACATTTGGGTTGGTTCCAAGTCTTTGCTATTGTAAACAGTGCTGCAACAAATATGTGTGCATGTGTCTGTATAGTAGAATGATTTTTAATCCTTTGCATATATACTCAGTAATGGGATTGCTGGGTCAAATGGCATTTCTGGTTCTAGATCCTTGAGGAATCGCCACACTGTCTTCCACAATGGTTGAACTAGTTCACAGTCCCACCAACAGTGTAAAAGCATTCCTATTTCTCCACATCCTCTCCAGCATCTGTTGTTTCCTGACTTTTTAATGACTATTATTCTAACTGGCATGAGATAGTATCTCATTGTGGTTTTGAATTGCGTTTCTCTAATGACCAGTGATGATGAGCTTCTTTTCATATGTTTGTTGGCTGTATAAAAGTCTTCTTCCGAGATGGGCGGATCACGAGGTCAAGAGATCGAGACCATCCTGGCTAACATGGTGAAACCCCGTCTCTACTAAAAAAATACAAAAAACTAGCTGGGCGAGGTGGTGGGCACCTGTAGTCCCAGCTACTCGGGAGGCTGAGGTAGAAGAAAGGTGTAAACCCAGGAGGCAGAGCTTGCAGTGAGCTGAGATCTGGCCACTGTGCTCCAGCCTGGGCAACAGAGCAAGACTCCGTCTCAAAAAAAAAAAAAAAAGTCTTCTTTTGAGAAGTGTCTCTTCATGTCCTTTGCCCACTTTTTGATAGCGTTGTTTTTTTTCTTGTAAATTTGTTTAAGTTCCTTGTAGATTCTGGATATTAGATCTTTGTCAGATGGATAAATTGCAAAATTTTTCTCCCATTCTGTAGGTTGCTTGTTCACTCTGATGATAGTTTCTTTTGCTGTGCAGAAGCTCTTTAGTTTAATTAGATCCCATTTGTCAATTTTGGCTTTTGTTGCCATTGCTTTTGGTGTTTTAGTCATGAAGTATTTGCCCATGCCTATGTCCTGAATGGTATTGCCTAGATTTTCTTCTTGGGTTTTTATGGTTTTAAGTTTTATGTTTAAGTCTTTAATCCACCTTGAGTTAATTTTTGTGTGAGGTGTAAGGAAGGGGTCCAGTTTGTTTTCTGCATATGGCTAGCCAGTTTTCCCAGCACCATTTATTAAATAGGGAATCCTTCCCCATTGCTTCTTTTTGTCAGGTTTGTCAAAGATCAGATGGTTGTAGGTGTGTGGTGTTATTTCTGAGGCCTCTGTTCTGTTCCATTGGTCTCCATATCTCTTTGGGTACCAATACCGTGCTGTTTTGGTTACTGTAGCCTTGCAGTATAGTTTGAAGTCAGGTAGTGTGATGCCTCCAGCTTTATTCTTTTTGCTTAGGATTGTGTTGGCTATATGGCTCTTTTTTGGTTTCATATGAAATTTAAAGTAGTTTTTTCTAATTCTGTGAAGAAAGTCAATGGTAGCTTGATGGGAATAGCATTGAATCTATAAATTACTTTGGGCAGTATGGCCATTTTCACAATATTGATTCTTCTTATCCATTAGCATGGAATTTTTGTCCATTTGTTTGTACTATTCTTGTAATAGAGAAAAAGTCTCATGAGATCTGATGGTTTTATAAAGGGCAGTTCTCCTGCACATACTCTCTTGCCTGCCACCATGTAAGACATGGCTTTGCTCCTCCTTTGCCTTCCACCATGATTGTGAGACCTTTCCAGCCATGTGGAACTCTAAGTCCATTAAAACTCTTTTTCTTTATAAATTACCCAGTCTTGGGTATATCTTTATTAGCAGCATGAGAACAAACTAATACACTACTGAATCATAAATACTGATCCAACAATCAATTTTCAGCACCTCTGATATGTGATCACTCTGCTGCAGCTGACACCAGCTACATCTCCAGCCCCTCTTGGCTTCTGTGCCTCCGTTGACACCATGCTTCCCCATGGCCTCCTCCTACTCCAATGCTCCCACAGTTTCCTCTCCAACAGGCACTTCTTCACCTCCTCTTATAAACACTGCTGTTCCTTGCAGTGCTGTTCTGGGCCTCTTATCTTCCCACTTCACACATTCTTCCCCAGTGGCCTCATCTACGTACCTTTGATTGGTTTTCTACTATTTGCTACTGACTTCCAGATCTTATATCCAGTTAATTACTCACAACTCAAAACCCTTCAAAGTTCTCTTGGAACCTTGAGAGTAATTTGCTTTGGAACCCAGTTATGCCTTTAATCTTCGGCCTGCCACCTCCATGTTTTTCCTGAACTAGACCTCTGGCTCAAAAATGACCATTGCTATGGTTTGAAGTTTCTCCCCTAACCCTCCTTATTCATATGTTGAAATCCTAACCCCTAAGATATCAGGAGGTGGGGCCATTGAGGGGTGATGAGGTTATGAGAATAAAGCCCCCATTAATGGGATCAGTGCTCTTATAAAGGGTATTCCAGTGAACCCCCTCTCCATTTTGACCATGTGAGGACACAGAGAGAAGATGGCTGTCTATGAACCAGAAAGAGGCCCTCACCAGACACTGAATCTGCTAGTGCCTTCATCTTGGACTGCTCAGCCTTCAAAACTGTGAGAAAAACTTTCTGTTATTTATAAGCTATTCAGTTTACAGCATTTTATTATAGCACTCCAACCAGACTAAAACAACCATTGAGCATCTAAGTCATCACCACAATCACTGTAATCAATCCTATTATATTGCCAGCATTTTAAAAATTGTTTATCATGACCCATTACTAGTCCTAGAATTAATTTCATGGGTCACAATTGACTTTTTAAAGAATAGAACAAAGAATAGAATGGAATGGAACAGAAATAGCAGAATGCCTGCCTCCCTAATAAGTATCGTTTTAAGATTTTTTAGTGTGTGTGCACTGTTATAATAAACATTTTATTTTTTTATTGTGGCTCATAGACAAAAGTTTAGTACCCACTGTGTCTTCCAGAGCATCCTGAATCAAATTATAAAAAACACAATTTGGAAACTAAATTTTCTGGGTTCAGTCACAGGTTCTGGTGCTTACTAGCTGTGTTTTCTTGGGAAAATTACTTAACCTCTCTATTTCTCAAATTTCTCATCTGCAAAATGGATTTAAAAATTGTATATCCTCATGGACCTATCGTGAAGATTAAATGAATTAATACAGTTCTTGCCTGACATGGATGAATACTTTCTAAGTACTGTCTACTCTTAAACAATAAAATATCTAAATACTCTATTAAAGATATCAAAATCATGAAAGTACATGAGATACTGAAACATAAGCATATTGTATATAATACGAAAATAGAAAAATTCATCAGATTGCTTTACCTAAAACAATCGCACTTTGAAAGACTTTACATTCATTTAGTGCCCTTTCTTGGCTTGGCACTCTTCTTCACCATTTTAAGGATTTTTCAATCAATTCTTTTGAGGACATTTTGACTTAATTTTTGTAAGTCTAATAAATGATTATCAGATTTGGATTTTATTTATATCATGTGGGCATGGAAGTTTTCTATGCATTATCCTTGCTCCCTTCTTCCTTCTTACCCTGATATCAGTAAGAGATATACTTCTGTTCTACACATCCCCATACTTCTGGAAAGGGACTGTATCCATCACCTAAGCCAATGCTTCCAGCTTTTTGTGTGTGTGTGTGATGTGACAAAAAAATAGTGCTTGTATAGCACTGTAGGATAAAAGGAAGAGGCCGCTCTGCTTGGAGATGACTGGTCAGATGTGACAGTGGCTTTGGGGCAAGAACAAATGGCAGCCCTAAGGCCTGAAGGGATCCATATCTCTACATGTGTAACCCATTCTCAGCATAAGATGGAAACCTCTGGATTCTAAACCAAGAAGTGCATGTCTTTCCCATTGCCACAATTACCAGTTCAGCATGGGCCCATGATCAAGTCTGGCCAAGGAAACTGACAAGAACAACTTAGACCCCATCATATCTTCCTCTGTCTTACTAGATGAGAAGAAGGATGACCATTGCCCTAATTGATGCCAACTTTAGGATGACACTAACTCTGTGGATGGTAGAAAATGTCATCTAAGGAACCTGGCTCTGACAAAACTGCAGAGCTGCTGCATCAGCCAACCCTGAAGTCTACCCTATTCTAGATTCCCTGTTAAGAAGATAATAAATGTCTTTATTGCTTAAGCCATTTTGAATTATGATTTCAGTTACATTCAGCCCAAAGCATCTTAGCTGATTCAATGGCTTGTTCTGTTTTATAGATTTTTCAAAACTGCAATTCACAGAATTATATTGTACTATGAAATATAAAGTATTACACACAACTTTGATAATTGGTGTTATGGACCACAGAGCACAGATAATCGTAAGTGTTTAAATTTGGGGTTTTAGTCTCTTCTCAGACCCCCAGTAACCCTTCCTTGGAAAAGCTTACTGCTAACTAGAGGTTTTTTGCCCCATCTATACCTCATTTAGATTCTTTAGCTTTTTGGTGGAATCAAAAAGCACTTCCCTAAGTCTGGGTAATTTCAACATGTAAGCTGCTGGAAGCCAAAATGACACCTACCTGCATAACTGCTTTTTTTGGTAGTCCATAGGGAACTCTGGCACAGGAATTTTATATTTACTATAAAAAGATTTAAGTTCATAAAACAAGTAACTGTGGACATGTGTATTAATCCATTTTCATACTGCTATAAAGAACTGCTCGAGACTGGGGAATGTATAAATAAGAGAGGTTTAGTTGACCCCACAGCTCAGCATGACTGGGGAGGTCTCAGGAAACTTATGACCATGGTAGAAGACAAAGGGGAAGCAAGGCACCTTCTTCACAAGGCAGCAGGAAGGAAAAGTGCTGAGCAAAGTGGGGAAGAGCCCCTTATAAAACCATCAGATCTCGTGAGAACTCACTCTATCACGAGAACAGCATGGGGGAACCACCCCCATGATTCAATTACCTCCATCTGGCCTCTCCCTTGACAAGTGGGGACTATGGGGATTATAATTCAAGATGAGGTTTGGGTGGGGACACAAAGCCTAATCATATCAACATGTGAGCCCCAGTGCCCTCAAAATGGCCCATAATTGATTGTGCTGGCTTTCATAGTATGGCCATCTTGAATGTGTCAAAAATCTACAACTGCCACAACTAGGAAAAGGCCAGGGCAAGCACCATAGGAGTTTTTTTGTATGTTGGCCATTGCTCTCCCAGCTCTTCTTCAGGCTGCTATCTGGCATCATCCTCCAAATGTATTGGCATCCATGGAGCAGAAGGCCTGGAAACTCACAAAAACCCCCTATGTGGCCAGCATTTCAAAGCCCCTCCTAACTGACAGAGGATGGACAATGGGTTCTAGCTCCTGCTTGTGTCTCAGCAGGCGAGTGTATGCCAAAGGAGAGGAGTGGACTTAGTTTACACAGCCCTAAACAGTGGTTGGGACAGTAACAAAGCAGTTCTGAAGATCCCAACCACATAGCTGCCCCTACATTTTTAGGCAGCTTTGAATGACAAATGGTAGCAAACTCACATCTTCGGTCTTGCAATCACTGTAGAGGAACTCCCTCCTTCTTCTCTGCCACTGGAATTCATCTAGAAGAAGCACATCTAGCTATGAGTAGGGGTCACTGGATTGGCTAGCCTATTCTTACAAACCCCCAGACTGCTTTTTGTTTGTGTGTCTAATATTAAAAATATTAAGGAGCTGAAGAACCTTGGCTGCTCTGACCCCTGGACTTCCCTTATGCATGAAGAACTTCCACTCCTAACTCAGCTGTTTGAATTTAGCATCTACAGAGCAACTCCCCTTGGGGAAGGATGACTGAGATAGCACAGGTTCTGGGGGCCCCTTCATGAGAACCTCTGCATTTCCATCACTTGAAGATACAGGGAGGCCAATCCTCTACCTATCCCAAGGCCAGTTCCAAGTTCTTGTCCCCAGGGTGTCTGACGCTTCTTTGAGGAAAACTTAACATACGTATTTGTTTCAACCAGGGTATGCCCTGCCCTTTTGCACAGTTAATGGCAGTTTCACTCCCTACAGAGGAAGACAGCATTTGGACTTGATGCCCTTCATTTGAAAAAAATTTATGAAATTATTTATAAAAATAAAGCAAGTAACCATCCATTGTTCTCAGAGATTAGTCTGAGGTCACTGAAATCTATGACAGATGCTAAAGCCTAGGATTTTAAGGATTATGGAGAACAATAAACATTGACTAAATGTAGATTTAGATCCTTCCCTGAAAAAAAGAGAGAGAGAGAAATAGAAAAGATTTTCAATAGAAGAAAACTTAGGTGGTGGCCCTCTTATGAAATTATTTATTATTGAAGATCTAGATTTTGAGAATTATACTATCACTGACAGCACTGCTTTTCTAGGCCATGTCCTTGGTTATTTATATGGAGCACATAATCTGTGTGCAGTTAAAAGAAATAGACTATGTATATTCTTGGATGTAAATTGAGACGACAGCACTTGTTCTGGGCAGAGCATGTGGCTGATGCCAGGGCCTCTCCTTACCTGGCACCTTGAAGACTCCTTGATGGGAATAGTAACAGCAGCAGCAAATGGGCTGCTTCAGCAGACCATTAGATTTCCTCATAATGTAACTATGGCCCTTTTAGACAAATCACCTCAGTATTCTTAAATGTATCACAATGGAGATCCTGAAGAGATCAAAGAAGAGATGGAATGGGAGTCTCTTAAAAAGAAATATGACTTGGCCGGGTGCGGTGGCTCACACCTGTAATCCCAGCACTTTGGGAGGCCGAGGCAGGTGGATCACGAGGTCAGGAGTTCAAGACCAGCCTGGCCAAGATGGTGAAACCCCATCCCTACCAAAAATACAAAAATTAGCCGGGCGTGGTTGCAGGTGCCTGTAATCCCAGCTACTCGAGAGGCTGAAGCAGGAGAATCACTTGAACCTGGGAGGCGGAGGTTGCAGTGATGGCGCCCCTGTACTCCAGCCTGGGCGACAGAGCGAGACTCTGTCTCAAAATCAATCAATAAATCAATCAATCAATCAATCAATCAATAAATAAAATAAAATAAAATAAAATAAAGAAATATGACTTTACTTTTATCCTCCAGCCTGTGAATTGAAATATTCATATTATAAGCATGTGTAATGGATATATACTTAGTACTCTTTTTGTTTAACTGATGTATAATTTCTGTACAACATGCTGCACTGCACATATTTTAAAAATACAATTTGATGTTTTGACCTGCATATACACTTATGAAATCATCCACACAATCACAATAATGAATATATCCATAAATTCCAAAAGTTTCCCCTTGCCTCTTTGTAATCCTTCCCTTTCTGCTCCTCCCACTGCTCCTCCCATCTCCAAGCAACCACTGAAGTGCTATCACTAAGTGCATTTTCTAGAATTTAATATAAATGAAATTATACAGTACGTATTTATTTTTGTCTAGCTTCTTTTACTTAGCACAATTGAGACTCATCTATGTTGCTTCACATATCAATAGTTCGTTTTTTAATGCAGAATGGTATCACACTGCATGGCTATATCACAATTTGTTTAGCCATTCACCTGTTAATGGACAGATTGTTGGGTTTTTCAAGTCTTTTGCTATTATAAATTAAGCCCCTGTGAACATTCATGTACAAATCTTTGTATGTTTATATCCTCTTATTTCTCTTAAATAAATACTTACGTGTGGAACGGCTGGATCACAAGATAGATGTATAACTTTAAAAAAAAAATTAGAGACAGGGACTTGCTAGATTGCCCTGGCTGGCCTCAAACTCCTGGGCTCAAGCGATCCTCCCACCTAAGGCTCCCGAAAAGCTGAGACTATAGGCACATGATACTGTGCTTTTTTTTTTTTTTTTTTTTTTTTTTTTGAGGAAGAGTCTCGCTTTTGTCGCCCAGGCTGAAGTGCAGTGGTGCCATCCGATCTCACTACAACCTCCGTCTCCTGGGTTCAAGTGATTCTCCTTCCTCAGCTTCCCAAGTAATTGGGATTACAGGTGCCCACCACCATGCCTGGCTAATTTTTTTGTATTTTTAGTAGAGATGGAGTTTCACCATGTTGGCCAGGCTGGTCTTGAACTCCTGACCTCAGGTGATCCACCCACCTCGGCCTCCCAAAGTGCTAGGATTACAGGTGTGAGCCACTGCGCCCCGCCGAATGTTTAACTTTTATAAGAAACTGTCAAATTGTTTTCCGTATTGGTTGTGCCATTTTACATTCTCAACAATGGTGTATAAGAGCTCAAATTGCCCCATGTCTTTGTTAACACTTGAGGTGATCAGTCTTTCTAACTCTGGTCATTTTAACAGGTGTATAGTGGCATCTCATTGTGGTTTTGATGTGCATTTCCCTAGTGACTGAGGTTGAGCACCTTTTAAAGAACCTGACATCTGCCAATCTTCTTTGAAGTGTCTTTTCAAATTCTTTTGAAAAGTTCAAAAGAATTCAAGTTCTTTTGCCAATTTGTAGTGTACATATATATATAATATTCTTTCATAAAAACATATATTTTTGGCTACCTCATTCTAGATCAATATGATGAGGCAGATTACTACCTAAGAAGTCACCAACCTCTTATCCCCACAGCTAACTAAACACACTTTACAAGTAGAAAATTTGTAAAGCTTCAGCCCATTCAAGGAGTAGAACATAGAGTTCTATTCTATTTTTGGAACATGGAGTTCCAAAAGTTTCCACTGTCTCAGGAATCATATACATAGTTTGGAATTTAGATGGCCTTGGGGCAGAGCGTGGGAAAAGTCAACTATGAGTTGTGCATAGATCCTAGGACCAGTGTGTACAAGTGGCATCCAAAGATAACTGAAAATAAAGGAGGTTAGAAAGTCAACTGCTGGGCTGGGTGTTGTGGCTCATGCCTGTAATCTCAGCACTTTGGGAGGCCAAGGCGGGTGAATCACGAGGTCAGGAGTTTGAGACTAGCCTGGCCAACATGGTGAAACCTCATCTCTACTAAAAATACAAAAAATTACTGAGCATGGTGGTGGACGCCTGTGATCCCAGTTACTCGGGAGGCCGAGGCTGGAGAATCACTTGAACCCAGGAAGTGGAGCTTGCAATGAGCCGAGATCGCACCACTGCACTCCAGCTGGGGTAACAGTATGAGACTCCATCTCAAAAAAAAAGAAGAAAAAAAGTCAACTGTTGTTTCTAAGTGGCTCTGGGATAAAGGGCAACATTAGGGTCTTTTTTATTTGCCTTTGTTCTCTTTGCTAACATGACTCACAGGAGGGTGCCACCCCTCATTATCTGCTGCACTGCACGGTGGCAGCAAGACGCACATGAGACAACTGGGCCCCAGCAAATTCACTGGATGTTAATCCCAGGGCTCTCTTGAGAATGCCAATCTTAAGAAGGTTCACAGAGGCCTAAAATTAGGCAGACTGGACACAGAGTGGGAGGGGTGTTACTGCTGGGAGTAAGTGGCTATGATTCAGTAGGCATGGTACTGCCCAGTGTGGCCAACAGAGCATTTCAAAGATGGCTGCAATAATCCTTTCAATCCGTAATGTTTTTCTGAAATGTTGCCTTGACATTGGAGTAATGGGCTGTATGTCCCCCCATCTTAAATTTGGGTGCACCTTTGTGACTGCTTCATCCAAGAAGGGCTGTAGAGGTAAAGTTATGCGACTTCTGAGGCAAGATCATAAAAATGCCACCTTCTTCAACTCTGTTGGTACATCCATTCTTAGAAGCCATCTAACCATTCTTTGAGGAACACTAAGGAACCACACGGGGAGTCTTAAAGTCTATTACCACAAATAATTTATTTACAAAGCGGTAAATGAAAACTACTCAGTGGAGAAACCTGGTAGACACCACCTTGACCTAGTTTTCAAAGTTAACAAGACCGACAGACAAGGAAAATAGATTAATGCATCTCCTGTCATGGTCACTAAGGACACATCATCACTCCTGTGGCATTTCTGCAGACATCACAGCTAAGTGTAATATATGATCCTGGATTGGATCTAAAATTAGCAGAAAAATTAGTTGTAAAAATATACTGGGATAGTTTGTAGGAATTTTAATACAAACCCTGAATTAGATAAGTTTTATATAGGTTTCCTAATTTTGATGACTTTATCTGATTATGTAAGGGAATGTCTTAGTTCTTAGGAAATACACACTGAAATGTTTCCAACCTACATTTAGGAAAAACAAAAACAAAAACAAAACGTGTGTGTGAATAATTGGCGAATCTGGGGAAATGGTATACAGAAGTTTCTCATACTATTGTTGCAATTATTCTGAAAGTTAAAAATTATATAAAAATTGAAAGCTCTCCCCAACCCTCTAAAAGAAGGTAAGGACTTAAGCATTCATGGGATAGGGCTGGTTTGGACATTGGCAATACTTACTCCTACATGTTTCTCTGGATCTAGCAACGTTCACAGGCTGGCTGTGTTTTAGAAAATAACAGATGATCCTCAGGGAATGGAAATGAACTACAGAGGGATGTTACTGATATTTAGACAGGGGTTTGGACCAGCAAGGGTCTCCCTACAGCAGAGGGTGGCCAGTCTGTGCAAGCTCTTCCTTCTGTGACACCTTGTGGCAATGAAGAGCTATTGCGGACCTCAGTGCCATCTGTTCACAGGACAGACCTGCTTTTAATTCTGTCATCTCCTAGAGTTCTTCGACAATTTGAGAGGAAAGATGTTTAGGAAGGGATACAATCCTTCCAGTTAATACGGCATGTGAAACTTCAAACTAGAAATGGGAAAAATAAGAGATGTAACAGTGCTTGTGTCCTTAGTTTATAAAGTAATGCCAATCATATTTCTGTAGCTTTATTGTACAACAATTGTGTCAAAAACTATGCAAGTTCTAAGATATAATGACAAAAGTGTGATTGAACAGTTCTCTCCAATGCGAAAAGTGCAACTGCAAAGCAAAGTTGTGTAATAGTGTCTTTGCACATTAATGTGTTCTTGAAAAGCTGAGTAAACTGAACTTTCATAACTGCAACCATATTTTCACTGCACCTTGAGCATTTAGAATAATATTATAGGACGAAATTTTGAAATGTGAAGTCATAGAAACTTTTTATTTATCTAAATATTCAGTCTCTGAAAAAAATCATGTTTTGCTAAAGTACAGTATTCCTACAAAGTTAGATGTTTACTTAGTTAGAAGCGAGTGATAAATCATGTAAGCTTAAGAGCTTACATGTTTAAAATTGTGGACCACATAATACGCAATTAGTTTGTATGACTGTTAATTTACTGATAAGAAGAGTGAATTTTTGTATTTTATTTTGAATTTGCATTATGTAATAATAAAAGCTGTTTGGGTTATAAGTAAGAGAGATCCATATCAACTAGTTCAAGCAAAAAATGGGAATTTATTGGCCCATATAACTGGGGAGTTTAGAGGCAGTGCTAGCTTTCAGGCATGGCTTAATCCAGGGGCTCAAATGTTTTGTTACTAGCTAGCTCTCCCTCTGTCTATCATCTATATCTCTTTACTTCCCTCTATATTTTTCTCAGTTCCTCTTTGTACAAACAGGCTTCTCCTTAAGGTCAAAGAAGACAGCCAAAAGCAAATAGAATAAGTTTCTCCAGTTTGCTCTGTCAGCAATGTCTGGGGAAAATATTCTGGCCCAATTTGGATTACAAGCACACGCCTGGAATGGGAGGATGGAGGCTATGTGCTTTACAACCCTACCAGGATCCTGGCCCAGGATGAGTGGCCAAACAGGATGTTAGGAGTTATAGTTCACCCAAAGAACCAGAAGATGAAAGGAAGAAAAAAAAAAAGGTAGTAAACAGACAAAAACTATAGTTACCACTGTCCCCTATACTTCAATAATGTACACTTTTATAATTCTAATGGACATAGAGATAACTATGCATCAAAAGCTTTTTAAGCTAAATATTGGACCAATGCATGAAGACGTATTTTAACAGATTTAAAGAAAGCACTATTTGAAACAGCCAAAAGTTTTTTAATCTAACAGGGTTTAGTTAAATCTTAATTTATGCATGAAATGTTTTTGCATGTATTTATACAGAAATGTATTATTGAGAGGTGAAAGGCAAATTTAATACATTATGTATTTATAAGACAGCATATAAACAGTAAGTCCCAATTTTTGTTTTACAACATATATCCTCACCTGCTTACATAGACTTATGTGTATTTCTTTTTTGTTTGTTTTTTTTGAGACGGAGTTTCACTCTTGTTACCCAGACTGGAGTGCAATGGTGCGATCTCGGCTCACTGCAACCTCCGTCTCCCAGGTTCAAGTGATTGTCCTGCCTCAGTCTCCCAAGAAGCTGGGATTACAGGCAGGCGCCACCATGCCCGGCTAATTTTTGTATTTTTAGTACAGATGGGGTTTCACTATGTTGGTGAGGCTTGTCTCAAACTCCTGACCTCAGGTGATCTGCCCGCCTCAGCCTCTCAAAGTGCTGGGATTACAGGCGTGAGCCACTGCGCCCGGCCAACTTATGTGTATTTCAAAAGTAAGGAAGCGTGTGCGACAAAATGATATTAAGGGCTGGGAAGAGAGATGCATGATAAAAATTTATTTCCTTTTTGTCTGTATTTTCTTATTTTCTATTAAATGACATATAAAACAAAACTCAAATTCCCTACAACTCAAAGTTTTATGCATTCAACCCTAGCTACAAATATAATCCGTTCCTGGCCAAGTGTGGTGTCTCACGCCTGTAATCCCAGCACTCTGGGAGGCCAAGGTGGGCAGATCACCTGAGGTCAGGAGTTCAGGACCAGCCTGGGCAACATGGTAAAACCCTGACTCTACTAGTAAAAAATACAAAAATTAGCTGGGCGTGGTGGTGAATGCCTGTAGTCCCAGCTACTCGGGAGGCTGAGGCAAGAGAATTGTTTGAACCCGGGAGGCAGACGTTGCAGTGAGCTGAGACCATGCCGCTGCACTCCAACCTGGGTAACAAAGCAAGACTCCATCTGAAAAGTAATATAAAAAAAAAAATAATAAAAATAAACAAATACTAATCCATTCCAAACTATCATGGTGCCTAGTGGCAAAAGGCAGAAGTCAGGTCCCACTAACTTACCCAGTTAACATGAGCGAAATGATTCAATTTATAAGAAAATTTAAGCTAAAAATCTAAGTGGGCTACACTGATGTGCAGAAAATGTTTGGATACCATGCATTAGTCAATGAGTGGATCTCGGCACATCTATATCAGAATTACTTTGAGAAGTTTGTTAAAATGCAGACTCCCCACATCTCAGTCCAGAACTTCCAATTCAGAAATATAGAAGGTAGGCCAAGGAACTGTCATAATAAATCAATTCCCAGGGGGTTTTCATATACACTGAAGCATGAAAACTCCTGTTTCAGAAATGATAAGGTAGAAACAGTATAAAAGGGAAGTGATCCGTCTGCCAAGAGAGACTTCCCTACATCATTTATGTTACAATCATTATTAATAGCACAGTTGCTTTGTATAACATTTTGACTATGAACATTAATCAGAAAAGTATAAAGTTGTCATTAAACATTTGAAAAATAGAGTAATTTTATTACATGTAGGGCTCAACATTTTTTTTCCCAGTAAAATACGCTCCAAATTTTTAGGGATTAAAATTCATAAAATTCACAAAATTCTTACTACAGAAACCATCCTAGGATCTCATCTATGTTGTTAACAAAAGTCTTGAAAATATGATTGTTCTTGGGAAAAAAAAAAAAAAAAGAAAAGGCATGTAAAGAGGGAGGGAGGAAAGAAAGAAAAACTCATCAGAACTTTGCTGGGCACCGAAAGAGAACTTAGGGAAAGCACTTTTAAAGTCATAAAATTCCATCAAGGGTAGTCTCTAAATGATTTAAAATATAATTTTAATAAACCAAATTTCAATTTACAAATTAACTTATGGGGAATCTACAATTTTAGGGAATACCTATTATCCTAAAATTTTAAGATAATAAAATGAAGAAATAAAATGATCCAATTAAACTTGCTTCAACTCTCTACCTAGCTAATGTGCATTTGCAAGTATATTGTAATGGAAAGCAGCGAGTAATAAAGGAAACAATAAAACGGAAAATTTTTGTTTAGTAGAGTAAAATGTGTTAAGCTAAATTCTGGTAAATCTTTATTATAAAGACACTGAATAATTTTCTATTGGGAAGAGCAAAAGTCTTCATTGCTTGCTATAAGTACTTTCAAAGTACTTGGAAATATATTGTAAAGGAAAACAGCAAAATACAAAAATTAAGTGACCTTTTCAGTTATTTCCTTCTTTAGTGTCTATAGTGTCACAAGAGTTGAAAGAAAATTTTTAAGATGGGAGAGCTTCAGTGTACCAGACTGCAGTTATGTAGCTCTCAGTTTATTCTTAAGTGACATAGTACTGATCCTTTTACTACGGTTGCATTAGAAAGGGTTCTCCAGAGAAACAGGACCACTATCAATCCGATGGAGTTTTCTAGTTAAACCTATCCAAAACTTATGTAAAATTTCCTAGGAATTTTCTGTTTCCCACCTATGATCAGAAAGAATCTAGAAGTCATCCTAATTTTGATATTTTATTCATTCAAATTAGGATGACTCCTAGATTCTGTGGGTTTACAGTATAAAAAAATTCTCATTGCTTACAATGCTTTGGCATTACAGTTGACCCTTGAACAAAACAGTTTTGAACCATGTGGAATTGCATTTCAACCAAATGCAGCATTCCCTGGATGTAAAACCCATGTATATGGAGAGCCAGCTTTTTTTATACTGTGGTTCCGTATGATCAACAGTGGGACTTGAGTATGCATGGATTTTGACATATGCAGCAGGTTCGAGAACCAATCCTTCACGTTTACTGAGGTAGGGATGACTACATTTTGTCATGAACTGTAAAGCATTTAAGATTTTACCCTTCTTGCAAGCTAATAAATTAATCTGCTGGTTTCATGGATGCTGGCAGAAGTCACAAAAATTCTAGTTAGGAGACAAAGTACTTTATTGCTTATAGCACAGAAAGCAGCATGAGCATCAGCATATTTGTCAGTTCCTCTTGCCCCCAACTCCCACAGGGAATATATAATGGACCCAAATGCCCCCTGTACACTTAGCGGGTTGCACTGCAAAAGAGAAACCCAGATCCAAGGGTCCAGACTTCTCGAACAAGCAGCAAACAAGCCAATCTCCCTTACCCTGATATTGAGCAGTTACACAAGAGTCATTGTACAGTTACCCTGACCCACTTAATTGTCTATGTGTCTAGCTGCAAAAATGCTCAGTCTCAGGAGACAGGTAAGACTTGCAATCAGGCATACTTAGCAGGATTATGCAGGGACACTCAGGACCAAGACAGATCTTCCTCTTCTAACCACCCACCCTTACATGTTCTTGGCAGAACTCAAAATTTCATATGAATATGTGACTCCATTGACCACTGTGATTAACCTGATGTATAGAGGCTTAATTCCATTTGTCTCATATAGCACTTAATTAAGGGACTATCAACAATACCCAAGCAGCAGGACAAACTATTGACCTTAATCATGACACCCAGAGTTCTGAATACCATAAAACAACAGGGTCTACCTTGGAAAGTCAGTGGCTTTCTCCTTAAGACTCTCATTTGACCCTTCTACTTGGTTTGTGGCATTAATCCAGGCATAGCTGGATGTTTTAGGGATGGTTCAGAATCTCACATCTGTTGCAATTCTATCATCTATAACAATTCTGCTCAGTGAGTTGAGTTGGAGCTGACTGCCTTCTAACGCCCAGGTGATATCATTAATCACTTCAGCTGAACTCAGTGACAAACTCACTCTGTCGCCAGGCTGGAGTGCGGTGCTGTGATCACGACTCACTGCAACCTCTGCCTCCCAGGTTCAAGCAATCCCCCACCTCAGCCTCCTGAGTAGCTGGGACTACAGGTGTGCGCTACCACACCTGGCTAATTTTTTGTATTTTAGTAGAGACGGGGTTTCGCTATGTTGGCCAGGATGGTCTCAATTTCCTGACCTCATGATCCGGCCATCTTGGCCTCCCAAAGTGCTGGGATTACAGGCGTGAGCCACCGCGCCCAGCCTCAGGGACAAATTTCTTACCACTTTTCTAATTATCTGACTCCCATTGTTGGGACAACCAACCACAAAGTGCACACAAATGAGTCTGCTTTCCCGCTGGAAAGTTCCTCCAAATAACTAGGGTGGCCCTATTTCAGAGAGCTGCCCACAGTCATCTGAGGTCTATGCAGTCTATTCCAGGTTCCTTAAACAATCTGAAATTTTACCCTATTTGCAAGCTAATAAGCTAGCCAGCCACAGTTTCATCAGAGCTAGTATTAGACTCAAGACTCCTGTGTTAAGGGATTGTTTATTACTCATGGCAATAGCAATGACCAGAGCAACAGTATTAATTTTTGTGCTGCTGTTCTGAACCCCAATTCCCATCTGCCAACATGAAGATGCCACATACGGCCGATGAAAATTGGCAAATGATCGCGGTATAGTATAGTATAGTATAGTATAGTATAGTATAGTATAGTATAGTATAGTACGGTATAGTATAGCATAGCATAGTATAGTATTAGTATGGTCCAGTCCAGTCCAGTCCAGTAGAGAACCTGATTCTTTTATAATGGGTAGTAATCATGCTTGTTCTTCTCTCCAGAGGGAGTCATTTTTACTATCTTGGAATGCTGTTCACTACATAAACATCACTGAAAAGATAGTTTCAGACAAAACCAGCACCTCTGTTCTCAAGATATTCAGAAACCCAGAAAATTGTCTCCCAAGGGAAGCCTGTAGTTGGGAGAAATTACGAGAAACCACTAACTTCTAATTCAGATTTTGCATGAGTTAGGATTATATTCAGCTACATATAACAAAATCTCAACTACAGTGGTTTACCTAAATGTGTTTTTCCATTTGTTTCATTTTTTTTTTCCTGCATGTCACCACAGTCCAGGAAGTACACAGTCCAGGTCTGGAACGGCTACATATGAGGTCATCAAGGACCCAGGTCCCTATCCTTCTGTTCCACTATTCTTGTCATGTGGCTTTCCACTCCATGGTCACAACATGCATACGCCACCTCCATCTGTACAGTTCTGGTGGTAGGTGGAGAAGAATAATGACTAGATTTTAAGGAAGGTTAAAAACACTAGGATAGGAGGCCAGGTGCGGAGGCTCCTGTAATTCCAGCACTTTGGGAGGCTGAGGCGGGTGATCACCAGGTCAGGAGTTAGAGACTAGCCTGGTCAACATGGTGAAACCCCACCTCTACTAAAAATACAAAAATTAGCCTGGGGTGGTGGAGGGCGCCTGTAATCCTAGCTACTCCGAAGGCTAAGGCAGGAGAATCTCTTGAACCCGGGAGGAGGAGGTTGCAGTGAGCCGAGATCATGCCATTGGGCTCCACCCTGGGCAACAAGAGTGAAACTCCGTCTTAAAGAAAACAAAAAACAAAAAAAACAAACAAAACACTAAGATAGGAAAGAGGAAGAATTAAGAAAATTAAGATACACATGTAGGGTGATCAGGAGACACTAACAAGTTAATTTTCTCAGATGCAGTGTGAGTATAAAAATTAGAAAATTTGAGCAAGTGGGTGGATTAGATCAAAGTGATAGTTTCGAAGGTCATCTGCAAAGCATTAGTTAACAGTGTAACATGAATGCCTTGAAAGGTTTAATGTAACAGTAATTTAGTAGATACGTTATAGTTCAAAAATATATTTTTAATGTAAATGAGTAATTTGAAATTTTGTTACACAAATGCACAGTTCAAAAGTACTATAATCTCTCATTGTTAGATGTTGCTATTCAGGTTTATGAATTACAGCTTGTAGTACTGTGTAAAGATAGGCACCATGCTTACAAGATCAGAATTCAGCTTGAGGCTGTTTGAGTTTACGACAACACTCTAGTGTGCCACTGTACTTCTCTACCTTCTGTATCACCGTATGGAATTGCTACACAAAATTAGCACTAAGAAACCTAAATTTCCTTAGAGTAGAAATAAGCTTATATGAATAATTCTCTTACAGGAATTAAAAATTAAACTATCTGCTGCAGTTGTCAGCAGGGTTTAATTTTTAGCATAAGCTGAGGCCATCAGTTTCTTAACAGTCCTATTCTTAAATAATCATTTATGTTTAAGAGATCATTTTACTGAACAATTTCAACGCACTAAATATCTTCAAGATTGAAAAAATAAGCACCTAGAGATGGAGCAGAAACTAAAGAAAAACAATTTAAGGAAAAAGACAGTCCTTAACTATGCATGCATCCTATGAATTATCCATGCTTTCAGTTGGTTTCCTGTTACTGCATGCTGTCTAAAACTCCATATTTAAAAGGGTTTGATACAGAAGAGTTAGAATGTGGTCAATGAAATTTGGAGCTTATCAATGGGTTTCAATAACTGATGCCACTTTTAGCTCTGCTAACATAGTAGAGATTATAGACAGAATTCTCTTGGCTGACTCCTATCATTGGATAAAACTCCTTCTCCCACACCAGTTTCTAAAGGTAATACAACTTGCTTCTATTGGTTTAAATTATTAAATAACAAATAAGTTTCTCAGCCAGTCAAAAGATATGTCCAGGCTCTTCTTACAAGTTCAATGTTAGGTGCTGTGGATGCAAAGAGTAATTAGTAATTGTCACTGTTATTATAGTAATCCTAATAATCCCTTATTTATATAGTTCTTCATTTTTAAAAAGTATTCCATATTAATTTTCTTATTTGAGATTCTCAATACCACTCTCTAAGTAATACTGCCCCATTTTACAGATAAGGCAATTCAAAAAAAGTTTTAGTGACTTGCCCTAAGTCACAGACACTAGAGAAACTATTATATGCAAGATAAACCTGGTCCCTTCACTTATGACACTTTATTCATAGTGGGACATTCAGACAAGTTGTGGGCAACTGCAACACGGTTAAGTGTTGAGCTACAGCATACAAGGTACATGGAATGGAGAACAGTCTTGGCTGGAGAGGGGTCAGGGAAGTCTTCCCAAAGGAAACAAAGTGTCATTTCAGACTTCATTGTGTTTGCCCTGTGGAAGAACATTCACTTCTACTAAATTCACTTATTCTGTTCTCAGAATCTTCCAAGTTGATTTTGTACTTGATAGAGCACAACTTAGAAGGTCAATTAACTTTACCTCTAGGCCAGCGCTTCACTCACCGTAATTTCTCTAGCAACTTCATCAGTCACCTGGGGTCTTGTTAAAAATACAGAGGAGGGGGCAGAGGGAGGGCAGGGGCCACCCTGGACTTTTTCTAAATCTCTTGGGGGTGAGGTTGGGAAAAATTGCTGCTTTAAGCATGAACACTTTCGGGATTTTGAAGTAAAACAGCAAAATAAAAAGGGTATTTTTGGTAGTGGCTCTAAAATTCCAGCATCGATACAGTTTTTTTTTTTTTTTTAAAGAGGGGTGTATTGTGGGGGAGGGGGAATCTTAAATTATATAATCGGGATGGGTGCTATGAAACAGGCTGTTAGCCTCTAGCCCTCACCTGCAAGGTGGCTGGCTTAAGGTAGGTGCTTGATAAATGTGTATTTACTGAACACAGGAACACATATATTCATAACTTCCAAGAGTTTCGAAAGTCTTTCTGCTCCAATCTTCCAGTGTCTAGGCAGCAGCATCGCTGCAGAGTGGAACAGCAAAGGTGCGTGGAGTTTGCAGAATGAGTTCAAACCTCCAGACATATCAGTTAGCAGTAAGAACAAGTTCCTTAATCTGTCTCCATCTATAATGAAGGAGTACAATTACCACTTACCACCTAGAGTTGTTGGGAGCCTTAAATGAGATTATTATAAATAGATTATCAATGAAATATAAATTTAAGTGCTTAGAACTGTATCTTATAAATGAGCTCCACAAATGCTTATTAAAACCCAAGCGGTACCCTCTCCCCTTAACATCAGTGATAGGTCCCTTTATACCTCATACCCATTACGGGCCAAAACAATAATAATAATAATAAATAAATGAACAAACGACAAACGAGAAAACTAGGCTACCAGGCACTGGGGCGATGGGCCGCAGCCCGGCGCGGTCGTGGGCCCGGAAGGGGCGCGGGAGTGGGCTCTCCCCGCCGGGCTCCCGGCACGTGGTCGGCTCGGGCGGGAGCTTCGCGGCAGTGGGGGAGGGGAGCAGCGTGGGACGCCGACAAGGGGTCCAGACCGCCAAGGCTACGAGGCGCCGACTGCGCAGGCTCGGGGAGGGGCGCAACCACTGCGCGCAGACCTGAGGGGGGCGAACGTTCACCCGGCTGCACGCTCCCTGGATCTACTTGCGCAGCGAAAGCTTGTCTTCTTCCTCATTTTAAGACTGTGTATGGCGCCGCCTTGCGCAGGTTGTTCACCCTCAGAGGGCCTCTAATCTCGAGCCCGAAGCGGACTCCTTCTCCAGCAGTGCCCCTTCCTCCCCCGCGGAGGCCGCAGTGGGCGCGCCCACCTCCCTGCGGCCTCCGGAGGTGGTTTGGTGGCCCCCTCCCCTCTCCAGTGTCGCTAGTTGGTGCCGCTGCCACCCCCGGTTCCGAGCTTTCGGCACCTCAGCCTTCCCGGCGCCCCCTCCTCTCCTCCCACCGACCTGCCCTTCCCCGCGGGACTACCGCCCCCACGTTTCCCTTAGCCCTTTTCTCTCCCGGCCGAGCCGCGGCGGCAGCAGCAGCAGCAGCAGCAGGAGGAGGAGCCCGGAGGCGGCGGTGGCCGGGGAGTCCATGGCGTACAGTCAAGGAGGCGGCAAAAAAAAAGTCTGCTACTACTACGACGGTGAGCTGCGGGGCCGGTGTCCGGGTGGGCGCGCGGGCCGGGCGCTGGGTTCCGTGGCCTCCGTCGCGAGTGGGCGCCGGAGCTGAGGGGTGGGAAGGAGGAGGGACCGACATTTGGCCGCATCTTAACCCGTTCCCGGCCCGGCGCGGTTGGAACGAGACCGTCTTCCTCGCGCAGCACCCGTAGCTCCTGCGGGCGGGAATCGGGGGGCCGCCCCGCTTGTCTCCTGCCTCTCCCCCTTCGTCTGTGCCGTCCGCAGCCTCGAAGGTGGCCGCTGCTGGGGACGGCGCCGGCCTACCCCGCCTTGGTGGTGGCGGGGAAGGGGGCGGCCCATTCTCTCCTCTCGCCCGCCCACCATTCGTGGCAGCGCAGGTTTGGGGTGCCCGGCGTAGGCTTTCTATCCCCTCGACCCGTCCCCCGCGAGGCAAAATTTCTACCCCGGCCTTGACTCTACACAAAGCCCCGCGGCCGCGAGAGCTCCGCCCCTCCCGTCCCCTTCCCCCTCCTCGCCAGCTCGCCTCCCCTCCCCTGCGTTGGGTCTGGCCGGAGCGTCTTCTCCTTCCTCGGCTTCCAGTCTTTCCCCGGACCCCTCCTCCCGGGTGGACGCTGGAGAGTAGTTACTGAGGGTGGGGGCTCAAGTCCGGCGTGTGGCTTTATCACACCCATGTTTTGCGTGGGCTCCTACCCTCTCCTTTGTTCGCTGGATTCTTTGAGCGCCTCTTTCACAGGATTCAAATGGAAGGGCTCCACTTCCTCAATAATAGTTCGGATTTTCCAGTTTCAGGCAGAAAGCCTTCGCAGGAAGTAAGAGGTGGTAGGGAGATGTGGAACTGCTACTGCTTGTGTTGTAGATCACACTCGATGGGTCCTGGCTCGCCTCTGAGAGAGGTGGTTACCACCCACTTCTTTGTTGCTCTTTGTTCGATCGGGAAATCGACCCTGCTTTGGGGATTTAGAGAGCACTGGTATCTTGCAAAGGCTGTTCCCAGGTGGTGGGCATCCTGGTGTGGGAAAACTTTGAGAAGTGGGAGAAGTGCAGAAGTACTAAATATTTTAATAACGTAAATTTGAGCTCACCGTGTAGTGAATTACAAAAGTCAGATAATTTTAAGCATTCTATAATTTGGAGTATGAGCAGTAATATTAAATCTTCGAATCCTGTTTCCTTGCTGAATGGAGTAGTAACCTGTTTTACAGATTTCACAAAGGCTTGGTAAATAGTTTCTAGTAGGTTACTCTTGAGAAAAGGGATTCCAAAATTTAACAGAGAACCTATCCTAGGCTCCTTGACCTGAAAGTCCTGATTTGTATGAAGCAATACAAATTTTGGAAGCTGTTTCCTACATTTGGTGTATTGTAAATCACAGTATCTTAGAGAGGTAAGACCCTAGAGCACCAGCTTAGAATAAATCTGCCTTTAACTTGTAAATGGCCGTACTATCTCTTTTTAGTTAAAAAGGATTAATCTTTTAATGACTCTTACATATAAAATAACCACCTGTGTCATTTGGAGAAAATCTGAAATCTTACAGAATAAATCTGAATTGTCTGATCTGCGATAGCTAGGACAGAATAATAACAGCCCTACTTTTAAAAAATGATTTTTCAGAGGACCAGATATGTGTTATATAAATTGATTTGAAATTATGCCATCGTGGAGGGGTGGAGATGGAAATACATTTTAATTTCAACATGATTTACATTGCATATTTTGGGTTATTCTTGCCCTGTATTCCCTAATCAAATTGGAAAGGAAGTAACCCTGTGTGTAAATTAATTTGTAGAATTACCTTGTTTATGAAGTTTAGAGATTTATCCTTGTCAAGGGTTGGAGTAAAGAGGAAAGGTTTGGGGTAGGGAAAAGTGGTACTGAGGTTCTTCTGGAAGCTGTCAGTTGCTGTTGGTAGTGATGGGCTCTAATGAAGGAAGCTGCTTGTAATTTCTTGTCACCACAGTGGAACCCTAGAACCAGGAGGGTACACTTGAGTAGCAGTTTCTGAACAGCTCTCTTGTCCTGGGTCCATTTGTGATAATCTTTGCTGTGTGAATGGGAGCAGGCACTGGTCCCCGGGGAAGGATGCAAGCTTGATAAGTAGAGTGGAAATATTTGTCTTGTGATTGTGACTTAATATAATACTTTATTGTAGCCCGTTCACCTGCTTTACCTGATGGCCAGCAACCAAGTGAATAGCTGATAGTTTGGAAATCTCTGGTGGGTTATTTTGTCTTTTGTCTGTGACTCACTTTTTTTTTTTAAAGTGGAGTTCGTAGTTGCTTATATTTCACATAATCTGAATTTTTGTGGGAGGGAGTTAAAATATTTTGCAGAGATTATTAAATTTTATAGGTATTATGCTAATTATTAATATGTGATAGCGTGCCGACCTCATCCAAAAACTTACATTTTTATTACCAGAGAACACTGTTTTGTCAGCTTATAAAAGCGGCAATACTAATTCTTTTTTTATTGTGAGAAAAGAATGCAAGGAAAGGAGCTTCTGTACCTATGTGACTTTAAGGTATATAACATGAATTGGATTGGGAATGGGTTATATCTGTAGTAATAGGGTCTGAATTATCTGCTAGCCTAGGTTAGATGGTTTTAACTTCTTGGTAAAGGAAGTAGAAGGAAGAAAGTGAGTGAAAAAGAAAAGGAGGGAAGTAGCAAATTCTATAACCATAGGAATCCTACCTTTAGTCTTCCTGGGGCTGTTAGGCACACTGAGCCTCTTGGCCACACAGAATGTCTGCCACTGAGGCTGTTTGCATCTTAATGAAAGAACTTTTAAAGATATACATATTGTTCTCTGCACACATTATGTAATCTTCAGGTAACCGTTTAGGTCACTGAAATGTTGGTCCCAAGGGAACCTTCAGACATTGATGGATTAGGTATCCTTAAACCTTTGAAGAAAAGTAAGAGAAGTTATTACTTCTCTGACTGTAGCTATTGACCCATGCCTCCAAATTCCCAAAAACATACTTCTAAATCATGTTCATTCTTTGTACACTAGATCATCATCAACAATCTGTAAAATGATACAGCGAATTAGATAGTCACTAAGATCCTTTCTGGGCCTTAAAATGATGTGATTTTTCTCTACTTAAATATAATTAGCAGCCAAGCTGTGTTAGGCTCTAGTTATAGTACTCACATTTTTAATACTTTATCTAGACATGTTTAACTATACTTTGTTTTGAATTAATCTTGAGGCCAAATATATTTAGTGCCTGTTTTTATGGTGTATGCAGTATAATAGGGTTTATATACCTAATTTATGTAACTATACACAAATTGCTCTGTGCTTTAGTTTTTACTACTCTGAGAGGGATGCATAATCAGATTTGGAGACAAGTGGTCCAGAAAAAAACACTCAAAGACTGTATACAGATAAAACTATATAAAAATAAAAGTTGTCAAGATTAGGCCAGGTGTGGTGGCTCAAGCCTATAATCTCAGCACTTTGGGAGGCCGAGGCAGGCGAATCACCCGAGGTCAGGAGTTCGAGAAGAGCCTGGCCAACATGGCGAAACCCCGTCTCTACTAAAAATACAAAAACTAGCCGGGTATGGTAGCAGGCACCAGTAATCCCAGCTACTCGGGAGGCTGAGGCAGGAGAATGGCTTGAACCCAGGAAGTAGAGGTTACAGTGAGCTGAGATAGTGCCATTGCACTCCGGCCTGGGCAACAAGAGCGAAACTCGGTCTCAAAAAAAAAAAAAAAAATTACCAAGATGATACCTCCCAATGTACTCCTTCTTTAGCAAATTATAGAAATTCTACTTGGCAGTCAACGGTTGTCAGATTTTCTTAGACTTGTATTTAGGAGTGGTACCAAAGTCTTTTGCCGAATAACCTTTAATACAACTGCATAGATTCTTAGCTGTAGTATAAATCTTTATTATCCGTGAAATAGGTAATCATTTCTTTGGAGGCAAATAAGTGCTAAATTAATTACAGCAGCAGTTTATAAATACCAATAATACTAATTGCACAATAAAATGTGACTAAATAAGACTGAAATTTTCCTGTACTTGTCTTTCCCCCAGAAATCTTTTGCCTCTCTTTTCTTTCAAATTTTACCTTATCAGAGATGCTTTCTCCTATTACTTAAGTCCCTGTTACTGCCTTATTTTTCTTCCTTTCGGTTGTACCATATAACTTTTGTCTTTCTCCTCACTGTAACATAAGCTTCATTAGGACAGTCTGTCTGTTTTGCTTGTGTCTGTATCTTTGCCAACTACATTTAAAAACGTAGCTTTTTTTTTTTTTTTGAATTAGTGATGAATAAATGATTAATTCCTTATACCTTTTTTTTTTTTTTTGAGATGGAATTTTGCTCTTGTTGCCCATGCTGGAGTGCAGTGGTGTGATCCCGGCTCACTGCAACCTCCACCCCACTCCCAGGTTCAAGCAAATCTCCTGCCTCGGCCTCCCCAGTAGCTGAGATTATTACAGGCACATGCCACCACGCCTGGCTAATTTTTGTATTTTTTAGTAAATACGGGGTTGTACCACGTTGGCCAGGCTGGTCTCGGACTCCTGACCTAGGTTGATCCACCCGCCTCAGCCTCCCGAAGTGTTGGGATTACAGGCATGAGCCACTGCGCCCAGCCAATTCCTCATTAGAACACTTTCATATAACGTTCCCTCTAATTCTTGGAACTCCTCTGGACTACATTTAGGTAGGATGGGTGGCATTTTGGCATTTTTTGTATTGTTTAGATGAAAACAGATTCACATTTCTGTTTGGTGCAGTCTACCACTTTTCCTTTTCCACACTGACTCTAGTTTTAATGTCCAAGGAGAGATCAACATCTGGAATCTTTATTTTTCTTTTCTCCTTTTCAAAGAGTTTCGTCTGCTACCAAACAAACAAAAATCCTTAACAAAAACTTTAAATGCTTCTGTTGACAAGTCCTTAAAGGAAAACACTTGGGATTGGAGAAGGCATCTCTTAGGGAATGTTAATAAATTTAAACTTGGAAGAATTCAGATAAGTCTAAGAATTTTTTTGTACTGATGAGTAAGCCTTATTCCTCTGTATTTCAGTAGCAGTCTGCTTATAGTTACTTGTTCTTTAAGCCAGCTTTGGGTTCAGACATATCAAATAGGCTTAAAGTTCCTACTGTGTGCCAAATAGACAAAAGATTGCTCAAGTCCTAAGAAGGAAATAAAAGACTGCAGGTATAAAGTAAGAGGGGGGCCGGGTGCAGTGGCTCACACCTGTAATCCTAGCAGTTTGGGAGGCCGAGGCGGCAGATCATGAGGTCAGGAGTTCGAGACCAGCCTGGCCAACATGGTGAAACCATGTCTCTACTAAAAATACAAAAAAAGGTTAGCTGGGCCTGGTGACGGGTGCCTGTAATCCCAGCTACTTGGGAGGCTGAGGCAGGAGAATCGCTTGAACCTGGGAGGCGGAGAGGTTGCCGTGAGCCGAGATCATGCCATTGCACTCCAGCCTAGGTGGCAAGAGCAAGACTCTGTCTCAAAAAAAAAAAAAAAAAAAAAAGTAAAAGAGAGGGGACCTTTGATAGGGTAATCAGAAAAGGGAAGGCCTGAAGGAAGAGAATGGGCCAGCCTTAAAAAGAGTTACTACATAAGGTATTACAAATAGTAAAGCCAGATAGTTATTAATAGAACTTGGTGCACTTAATGGGAAGAAAGATGAGGAAAATGTGGAGTCCCATGTTGGGCAGTAAAAGGTGGGACTGCACAAAACTGTGTGGTAAGAAATTTGACTTTACTCAGAGGTGGAAAGCCATTGAAAGTTTTTCAAGTACAATGCAATTATTTCTCTTCAAATAATTGGTAAGGAGTTGTGGACTATAGGCTGGAAGCAAGAATTGAACGCATATTAGTTCATATAAAATGTAATGGTTGCACTTTAGATAGAAATAGACACATTTAAGAGAGATTTGGGCCTCAAACCAATAGAACTTTTTGATGGACTAGAAATGGAGTTGGAGCTGGGGGATGGTGGTAGAGAATAAAGCTACGTTTCTGGATTGAGCAGTTAGGTGGTATGTGGTACTTACTCACTAAGGTTGGGAATACTAATAAAGAGCTGTTTTGAACATCTTGTATTTGGGATCCTTATTGAATTCAAGTGAAAAGACTGAGAAGAGAGTTAACCTCTGGGAGTTTATAATCCAGAGAGGAGAGTCTAGACATAGAAATTTGGGATTTCTCAGTTTATATCAGGTGAAGTATTGAGACTGAAAAGATACAGCATTGACAGACAACTGGTCCCAGGACTTAACTCCCAAGAGAAGAGAATTTAGGGCAGAACTGTTGTTCACTGATGAACCCAAACACTTAGAACAACACCTGCTTGGCACATGGTAGGCTCTTGATTTATTAAATGAATGGATGCACTGAAAACCCTTGATCTTTAAAGGTTGGTGGTGGAGTGGCCTTGGGCTAGGAGTAAAATCCAAGAAAATGGTATTATGGACGCCAAGGCTCCAAATGTCTCAAGGATAAGTGACTTCCTTGAAATATGTATTAAAGATGTGTTAATATGTATAAAAAATGGATAGTGGGCTACGTAGTCTGGAAGACGAAAATAATACACTTTTTTCTTTTTTCTTGTTTTTTTCTGAGTCTTTTTTTGCAGTCAACTTATCTTTGGGTCTAAAGGTACATTTCACAGTTTCGAAATCCAAAATGACCTGAAAATTGAAAAAAATTTTGGTAACTCATTTGGAATCAAAATCTTAACCTGAATCAATGTGAGGCTATTTATGATCTTTATTCCACTGTGAATACTGTAAATATTCACACTTTTTTGCTGCAGAAATATTTATGTTTGATTATGTCATGCCCCCCAAACTCTAGGCTATTACGTAATATATGGCAGGTGTACCATATCTCTACAAAATCTGAAAAAGTGTAAAATTGGAAACATACCTAATTTCAAGGAATATGGATAAGAGATTGTGGACCTTAGTAGACACTTCCATTCTGTTAGCTTCTTGAAGAGTGAGCAATTTGTAAAAGTTTGCAGATAAATAATTCTTTACAGTAATTTCTTTGCGTCGACAAAGTTTGTTGTGTTCAGGGAACCACCTTGAGCTGATTTTTCTGGATATTTATTTTATTGGTAAAGTATTTTTATGTAAAGGTTGAGTATCCTTTATCTGAATTCTTGGGACCAGAAGTATTTCAGATTTGGTGACGTTTTACAATATTTGTAATTATTTACCAGTTAGCATCCCTAATTCGAAAATAAAAAATTTGACATGCTCCAGTTAACATTTGCTTGACCATTAAGTTGGTGCTCAAAAAAATTCAGATTTTGGAACGTTTTGGATTTCAGATTTTCAGATTAAGGATAATCAAGCTGTATTTTGACGAAAATCAGTAACGTTTAAAATGCCCAAATTATTAATACATTACTAACCATGTAAATGATGAATAAAAATTGTAGGGTCTTAAAACTTCTTAGCTTTTTTATGCTTTATGCAAAAGTGGGCCGGGCACAGTGGCTCATGTCTGTAATTCCAGCACTTTGGGAGGCCAAGGCGGGCAGATCACCTGAGGTCAAGAGTTCGAGACAAGCCTGGCAAATATGGAGAAACCCCGTCTGTACTAAAAATACAAAAATTAGCCAGATGTGGTCGGGGGCCCTTGTAATCCCAGTTACTTGGGAGGCTGAGGCAGAGAATCGCTTGAACCCCAGAAGCGGAGGTGGCAGTGAGCCAAGATCGTGTCACTGCACTCCAGCCTGGGCAACAAGAGCGAAACTCCATCTCAAAAAGAAAAAAAAAAAAGGATGCCTGCAAAGTAGCCATCTAGAGAATTGTGAGATACAGAATTAGTGGGAAAAAGTTGGAGATGGTTATTTTATAACCCCTTTGTATTTTAGAAGAATTCTTTTTTTTTTTTTTGATACAGAGTCTCTCTGTCACCCAGGCTGGAGTGCAGTGGCACAATCTCAGCTCCAGGGTTCAAGTGATTCTCCTGCCTCAGCCTCCTGAGTAGCTGAGACTACAGGTACACACCACCACACCCGGCTAATTTTTTGTATTTTTAGTAGAGACGGGGTTTCACAGTGTTGGTCAGCATGGTCTTGGTCTCTTGACCTCGTGATCTGCCCGCCTCAGCCTCCCAAAGTGCTGGGATTACAGGCGTGAACCACCGCTCCCAGCCAGAAGAATTCTTGGTTAACCAAATAATTATCTGTAGCTTGGCTGCCCTGTATACATGTATCATTTAGGTTCTTTGTGTATTCTTTGTGGGACTGGGGTCCCTAAATTTCAACAGAGAAATGTTGAAAGCTATGCATATTCGTATACAATTTGAGGACCCTATTAGTAAAAAGTAAATTACTCTGATATATTAGGTACATAGTTTCTTGTGTTGGTTTTCTTTAGAAAAGATCCGAAGCCTTTATTTAAAATATTTATATTTCATATTATGTCTTGTTTTTTTTCAGCCTTCACCCTGCCATTTCTAGTGAATCTATAAGTGCCCTTGGCATTCCGTGTTACTACTTAAGAACATTAGCTGTGAGCTGCCTTGCCGGAGTTTGAATCTAGCTCCTTCACTTGCTAGCTATGTGACATAGGCAGTATTACCTGACTTGTCTGTTTCTCATCGTTCTTTACTATTATACAATAGGAATAATGTAATAATACCCACATCATAAGTTTATTGATAAAAGATATGTGAAGTACTTAGAATAGTACCTTCTCGTAAACTCAACAAGTGTTAATTACTGTTTTTTTTGGGTTTTTTTTCCCCAAATACACTTGCTCAGAAATTGCTACTGTAGTCTCCAATTACTGGGGCCTGGGGCTTTTCACTGGATTTTCAGTGTGCGCATAACTAGAGTATTTGATGTTATGACGTAGTAGATGTTAGAGACATTTGATTTGGGTAATTCTTACGCAGAGGCAGATAGATGGAAGTTAGTGTTTAGTTTGTGTCTTTTCTATTTTAGGTGATATTGGAAATTATTATGGACAGGGTCATCCCATGAAACCTCATAGAATCTGCATTTCTAGTGAAAACTAGAATTTATTTATTTTTACTTTAATGATTTCGTTAGTAGCGATAACTAAGAAATGCTTTCCCTTGTATTAACTTAATTACATGATGCTTTATAACACTAGTGGGTTTTCCATATCTAAGAATTGATGAGACCAGGCTGCTTTCAAGGAATTGTATGTGCCTTATATTGTCACCATGTAAGGTAGAGCTTTATGGTAGATTCTTTCTTAATAGGTAGTTTATTTTCTGCATTCATTGCCTCTTAATTATAATTGCAGAGGAATGTTGCAAAGGGCCATGGCTCTGCTTTGCTAAAGTCTATGTTGTTTCTTAGCCTTGTTGGCACCTGCGTTTGAAAAGGTGGCTTTCCCTTTAAAAGACCTTGTGTATATGAATTGTTTTGAGAAGAGAGCTGTGTTGAAAGTGAAGTTAGGTAAAATTAGAGGTATGATACCAACAAAAGCAAATATTTGTGTTGTTAGAAGCATGGATTTTGTAAAAGCTGATTGCTTATCCTGGACTGTTACCAAATATGTAGAAGAGAGGACAAAAAAGTTTTGGGGTTTTGGGGTTGTTTCCATTAAACAAACAAAAGGTGTATTTAGGGAGGACTTTGAAAGATTTAGTGGATAAATCGCATTCTTTATCCTAGCTTTTATTGTAATATATAAATCTATGTTGAAATGATAGACTTCAAACCATTAAAATAGCTTGACTCTCCTGACCCTGTGGGGTATTAGTTCCAAGACCTCCACAGATAGCGAAATTCATGGGTGTTTAAGTTCCTTAAATGAACTGGTATAGTATTTGCATATAACCTATGCATATCTTCCCTTATACTTTAAATCATCTCTAGATTACTCATAATACCTAATACAATGCAAATGCAGTGTAAATAGTTGTTACACTGTATTTAGGGGAAGATGATAAGGAAAAAAAGTCTATACATGTTGCACACCACCATTGATTTTGTAAAAATATTTTCAGTCCTCAGTTGAATCCACAGATACAGAGGGTTGACTTTATATATTTAAGAGACTTCTTGTTATTTACTATTATAAGAAACACTGGAGCTTTACCTAGACGTATTCATTTTATTGAAATGTCGTTGATGAAAATCTGTGATTTTGGTGTTATTTTCTCTTTTTTAAATCTTATGCATGAGTTTAAAGACATTGTGATATAAGATGCCATTTAACAAGAATTATAACTTTAACAAGGAATTATATATTTAACAAGGAATTATAACTTTTTAGTCATGAAGAATGAGACAGTATTTTTATCAGCTTGCAAAATGTCATGCTGTGTCTTAGCGGAGCAAAACCTCATTTAGGACCTAAATTTCAGTTACCAAAACTTCCCTGATGGGCCTTAATATGGACACAGTATGTTGTAACATGCAAAACGCCAATGATGAGATTTCTGAGATGCCAGCAATTCATCCAAGAAGCAGTTATTTGCTGAAAACATTTTAAATCATACCAGTAAAACTCAGAGAACTTACCATAAGCATCTGAATTTGCCAGAGAATACTGAAAGCAGGCATCACTTCAAGGAACAGAAATTTTAAAAACGGGGGGTAACTGAAAATCAGAAAAGCTTGCTTTCCTTAATCTACAGATAAATGTAGTGTGTAATAATGGAGTCTTCAGCTGGTAAAAGTGTGCATAGCATCTTGGTCATCTGATACAGTTTGAAAGTTGCAAAATCTAAGTCACTAAGGTTTTAAATACATTTTGTTAAGTAGTAAATGCCTTCTAATGATAGATATGCATAAATTCAAATAATTCATGGAGAGTCTCTTGTCTGTATTGTTTAGTTTGTGTCTTTTCTATTTTAGGTGATATTGGAAATTATTATTATGGACAGGGTCATCCCATGAAGCCTCATAGAATCCGCATGACCCATAACTTGTTGTTAAATTATGGCTTATACAGAAAAATGGAAATATATGTGAGTATTCCTTTTGATACATATTCACTGATTTTTTTTTTTTTTTAGCTACTGTGAAACTTTGTCTATTATTCCCCTTTTGAGGGCATTTAGCAGATGAAAAGATCTGGAAGAAAACAAACTTCTTTTTTTGTTTTATTCTTAGGAGATGAATAAAAATGAGCGCTATAGCCTCTTTTTTCCTTTTCCTTTAACCATTTAAAAAAGTTCTCCCTACCCTAGGCTTTCATGTTTCTAGAGAACAACTCCATATAGCATATTAACTATTTTTACTACAATCCTTGGTAACCTGCCTGTGCTGCTGAAAAAACTCTTTTTGTTTTATTCTTAAGAGATGTATAAGAATGGGAACTATAGCTTTTTTTTTTCCATCTTCCTTTAAGCATTTAAAAAAGTTACCCCTACTCTAGACTTTCATGTTTCTGGAGAACAACTCAGTATAGCAACAACTCAGTGTGGCATATTAACTTTTTTTTTTTTTTTTTTTTTTTTTTTACAATAATTGTTAATCTGACTGTGCTGCTGAAAAGAGTTGACCTGCAGCTGTTACAAAATAATTACACATAAAATTAATCCCACATATATTTACAGGGCATATAATACATATAGAATACTGTGTTAGTGGCCAAGCATAGTACAAATAACACAAGTGCAACAGCTGCCTTAATGTTTTTGTAGATAAAGATGAGGATATGTGTAAACAAATACAGACACAACAATTAGCTATTTGGGGAGAAAATAAATATTTAAAACAATTAATGTTAGGCAGTATATGTGAATATGTGAATTTTCAGTTACATGTAGACATTTAGAGAAGAGGAGAAGTTAGAATAAGATTCAGTCTGGAAGTCTTGTGGAAGAATTGTGTCATACGTGAAATTGAGCTCTTCAGAACAAAGAAGATTAGGATAGAAGAAAGGACGAGAGGTCATGAACAAAGATTTAGAATTGACTCTCGTTTAGTGAGTGATTTCATTGATGAAATCACTGTATGCTTTATCATGGAAAAGGAGAGAAAGAGTTTATGAACATATGGATTTGACTTTTTACTCAACCTATTTCCACTAAAATAAGGAGTGATTAAATCATAGTTGATATGCCTGTGTAATGCTTTTAAAGGAGTTTGAATTAGTTTTGAAATTGATTACTGTTTTCTAAAACACATGTATAAGTTTGGGTTGGTTTTGGAATTTATATATTTTGTTGCGGTAGACTTAGTTCTTTTGAGGGGACTATTAGGAGAATTTGTATATTTGTTTGATAATACTGATATAACCAGTTGTAATTCCACAGTTCTGACATTTATTTCTCTTCACAGAGGCCCCATAAAGCCACTGCTGAAGAAATGACAAAATATCACAGTGATGAGTATATCAAATTTCTGCGCTCAATAAGACCAGATAACATGTCTGAGTATAGTAAGCAGATGCAGAGATGTACGTTTCTAAGTAAAAAGTATTTTCACATTGATAAATGTAAATTAGTATTTTTAGGAGCTTCGAATGATCCAAATCTGAATATTTTTCCTGTTGGTCAATATGTTACAATTATTTACTAATTTGAAAAGTCATTGTAACGCTACTAAAGCTATTTAAGAAAAAAACAAACCTATGTGAAGCTTACTGGTTCATGAAACTGCTGTTTGGATATTGTTCTACTCCTAGTTTGCTCCCCTGATAACTTTGGGTAAATACATATTGGTAGGGAGACCTCACTCCCTTGCTCCCTTGCTTCAAAAAACAAAAACAAGATTACACTTTGATTAGCCTTACCTTGACACATACCTCTTGTCTTCTCTTTGTGTACTTCAGTTAACCTGGACTATAATACACATCTCTTTTTGTTTGTTGAGATGTTAGTGAAGCTTTTGATTCTACATAATGTTCTCTTGTACAGGTTAAAAGTATTTTGAGAGATTGGTAACACATTGGCTTGAAGGTAGAATGCAAAAGTCAGCTTAAAATTATTGGAACAGTATCTTAAAGCTTGATATTGAAGATCATTCTCAGTGTTTGTATTGATTGACTTCAGTGATGATAATACTAAATTAGTGTAGGTGCTAGACATCTCGTATTTACAACCTCATATACATTTCTACCGTATCTTGTTTGATTTGTTATAATGCTACAATATAATTAGAACAGATAGTATTTAATTATTATTTTTTTTCAATGAAGTTTCCAACTTAGACGCAAAAGAGGCATGGGTAGCCCTTGGGCAAACAACATAACAGGATTGATTTAAAACCTGCATAATAATGAGTTATATTAAGCTTATGATCCTGGCTGGGTGTGGTGGCTCACGCCTGTAATCCCAGCACTTTGGGAGGCCGAGGTGAGTGGATTACCTGAGGTCAGGAGTTCGAAACCAGGCTGGCCAACATGGCGAAACCCTGTCTCTACTAAAAAAAAGTACAAAAAAATTAGCTGGGTGTGGTGGTGTGCACCTGTAATCCTGCTACTCAGGAGGCTGAGATAGGAGAATTGCTTGAACCCCGGAGGTGGGGGTTGCAGTGAGCCGAGCTCACGCTATTGCAGCCTGGGCAACAGAGTGAGACTCTGTATCCGAAAGAAAAAAAGATTATGATCTATCTGAGCAGTAAGAAACTAAAATGTATTTCTTATAGTGCTTGTGACTTAAGGATGTACAAAGATATTAATATATAAAACAAGGACCCTTATTCTTGAAGAGGTTACAATTCAAGGGCATAGGGAAAGACTAAGAAAGGGTTATATATGTCTGCCATATCCCCTTCATTCTGTAAATACTGAGGAACTAAATGTGTGATGTTGTGTCATTTATCTGTATATGTTTTTTCCTTGTTGTCTTTAGTATCCTTCTGTATTTTGGCTCCCATGAACCTAGTTAATTCTTACCAGCTTTCAAGATCAAGATTAGCCATGGGAATAGGCAACCAGCTGTTACATCTTTTTGGTTTAGTAACTTCCTGACATGCATTTCAAAGTTACAGATATTAATACGTATTTAAGGAGTTTTAAAGAAAGTAAATCATAAAGCAATTGAAGTTACTTTTAGAATGTTAACTTATTGTAATATTAAGGGGAAAGGCCTAGAAAATTTAAGCCTGTGTTTTAATTAAATGAGAACTGTTATGCATAGACAACGATTGAGTTCTTGTTAATAGACCAAGAAATATTCCACAGATACTCCTGGTAAGATTTGATGATGATCTTTCACAGATAACACTGTAATTACCTTGGATAAAACAATAAATATATTTTAAAGTTGTAAACTTTATATTACACTGTGAAGTGTATGTTTGATGATTGCATCAAGCAAAAAAAGTATTTTGTAGGAAATAGTTTTTGTAAGAAAAGGCTTTCATTAATTTGCAGAGTGTGTTGAAATTAATGAAATCCATCTTCCACAGTTAATGTTGGAGAAGATTGTCCAGTGTTTGATGGACTCTTTGAGTTTTGTCAACTCTCAACTGGTGGTTCAGTTGGTAAGTGCTAATACAATCAGATTTAAAAGTTGTTCTAAATTTGGTGTGTGTCTTCCAGGTTATTTGTGTAAAGCAGGAGTTTTAATGATTGTGGATTTTGATAACAAAAGGAAATCAGTATGTTTATAGTACAGTACAATTTGCTTTCAAACCTCTGTTTTGTTAATGTGACTTAAATTCTTTTGTAACTTACATTTTTCACTTACAGACTTCTTTCATCCCCCTTGTCTTCTAGCTATCATTGTTAGTACCACCATCTACATAAACCATTATTTAATCTCAGGGCGCAGCTCTGGGAGAATGTTTTTCTGAGGAGAAACTCCTATTTGTGTCATAGATGATTTCTGTTAAGTTTTATGATTTTAAGCTCTTTCTTATGCATGGCATACACTTGTAGGGTTTTTGTCTCGTTGTACTAATTTTTTATGTTAAATGTTTAAAAAGTCTGCCTTGTTTCTACTTCTTAGCTGGAGCCGTGAAGTTAAACCGACAACAGACTGATATGGCTGTTAATTGGGCTGGAGGATTACATCATGCTAAGAAATCAGAAGCATCAGGATTCTGTTATGTTAATGATATTGTGCTTGCCATCCTTGAATTACTAAAGTATGTTAATTTATATTGGTACTTTTTTCAGTGATAAAATGTTTTCATTAAAACACAATAAAAGTCTGTGGCTTAAAAAAAATCAGGTAAACCATAGGTTGAAATAGTTAATGGTGAATTTTCTGGGAATTCATTACAAAACAATGAAGAAATGTAGGAAGTTTGCCCAAATCTTCAATTATTAAGAGTTAGTGTGTGGCCAGGCACTATGGCCGAAGCCTGTAATCCCTCCACTTTGGGAGGCTGAGGTGGGTGGATCTCTTGAGCCCAGGAGTTTGAGACCAGGCTGGGCAACATGGCAAAACCCCATCTCTGCCAAGAAAAAAATTAGCCAGATGTGGTGGCATGCATCTGTAGTCCCAACTACCCAGGAGGTTGAGGTGGGAGTATCTGAGCCCAGGAAGTAGAGTCTGCAGGAAGCCATGTTCCTGCCACTACACTCTAGCCTGGGCAACAGTGTGAGATCCTACCTTAAAAAAAGAATTAGAAGTGTATAAAAGGCCAGGTGCCGTGGCTCACGCCTGTAATCCCAACACTTTGGGAGGCTGAAGTGGGTGGATCATGAGGTCAGGAGTTCGAGACCAGCCTGACCAGCATGGTGAAACCCCATCCTACTAAAAACACAAAAATTAGCTGGGCATGGTGGCACGTGCCTGTAATCCCAGCTACTCAGGAGGCTGACGCAGGAGAGTTGCTTGAACCTGGGAGGCAGAGGTTGCAGTGAGCCAAGATTGCATCAGTGTACTCCAGCGTGGGCTACAGAGCAAGACTGTCTCAAAAAAAAAAAAAAAAAAAAAAAAGAATTAGAAGTGTATGTAAATGTCAAAACTCCCATTAAATATCCTTTTTTAAAAGTAGTTTGGCAGTTTTCATTTTAGTTAGTTTCAACTAATAAAAAATGACAATGACCTTGGAAGTTTATGTTCTAGTATTTTGTAAATTTTAAATTGAAGACAAAAATTTGAAACCAGTATTTAAGGAAATTTATTTACCTGTTGAGTTAGTCTAACTGCCTAACTTCCATATGTGAATGAGGCTTTGTTCTCTACTGATGGATATAAAATTATCTCTGAGTTGCTGCAGGAGTTATTTTTCCTTAGCTGTGGCTGCAGTTTGAGAGAGAGAGAGATCTGTAGAGGTACTTATGAATGTGGACATTTGCAATGTTATTTTTTGCCATCAGTTATGACACATCTTAGCAGATTCTACTTTATATTGTACTGAGCTGTTTTTTGCTTGTAGTTATTCCATGCATGCTGTCCATAGAGGCTGATTTTTCAGTCACTGAAAATTGATACTGACTCCTCAAATAAACAGTAATTGAGCAGGATCAGTGTAACATCTTGTCAGCTCATCAGGAGCAAAGGAAAATCATTTGCAATCATTTGCCTTGTGTTTTAATTGACTGTTGATGTTGGTTCCAGTGTCTTCAACTCTTTGAGCAAGTTCTTGCCCACTCAGCTAATAGTTTTAAACAACTTTAATTTCTCTGGACACAATTTTTTTGGGTGGTGTAATCAAACATGATTTAATAAATTGACTTGGTGCACAGCTTTCCTTGCTTATCTAACACATGAGCCACTCAGAAACTTTACCTTGATCACAGCCTCATTTCTGTTTTTTAAATTTTGTGAAGAAATTTTGCTATACTATTATACGCTCTTTATATTCTTATGAGAATAGTCTCATGAGTGCTTAGTCTGGAAATATCAATTTACATTGTATTGTTTTATTTAGCATAGCTATGGCACCATTACATAATAAATACAATGCTTTGCCATCTAATAACAAAATCTCCCTTCATTGTACTTCAGAAGGATGACATGAGAAGTCCATTTTCCCTTTATTTTGACATGAGTATACACTGGTAACAAAATGTCATGATATGGTGATTCATGTGGCTCCTAAACTGTGTTTGAGTTACAACTGTGTCATTGTTATCTGTGGTGTTCCAAGCACCAGTTTGAAGTGATGAGAGTACCACATGTAGCCTCTGTCACAGCTAACCAATTCTGAAGTTCAAATGGAGCCATGGGTAATAAACAATTGAGCATGGCCATCTTTCAGTAAAACTTTTTCTATGGACACTGAAATTTGAATGTTTTAATTGTCACATGTCAGAAAATACTCTTGTTTCGCTTTTGTTTTTAAACCATTTAAAAAATATAAAAACTATTCTTAGTTCAAAGCTGAAAAAAGAGGCAATTGGCCAAATTTGGGCCATGGGCTATAGTTAGCCAATCCCTATTTTATAATATTGAAGATTTACTACAGAGGTGTTTTAATTAAAGTAACAATCTTGAGTATGGTATAATCTTCAGTTTTTCATATATTAGAAATATGTGCTATGTTTTTGAAGCATGTAGAATGGAACAAATTTCACAAAGAGTAAATACGTATTTTTTAACCTACGTAGGGCCATAAGTGGGTATTTAAAGGCCTAAGGCTCAAACCTCAGATATTTGAATAGCCTTTTACGCCGAATTTAAAAGGTGATTAAACATCCTGGAATGCTAGAGCTCAAAAATAGGTTTCCTGAATTTGTGGTGCTTCTTCCCATCTTATAACCTTTAAAGAAAAAAACAAAAACTTATGGATTTGCTTTCAGGTATCATCAGAGAGTCTTATATATTGATATAGATATTCATCATGGTGATGGTGTTGAAGAAGCTTTTTATACAACAGATCGTGTAATGACGGTATCATTCCATAAATATGGGGAATACTTTCCTGGCACAGGAGACTTGAGGGTAAGACTAAATTCTGTCTTAATAAATACTGTGAGACGAACCTAGGAGATCAGTAACCTTATACTTGAAGTAGAATTTTTCCTGAGTTAATAATTTGAAACTTGTATGCAGAATTGAATTACTTCATATGCAGTAACATTTGCTAAAATTCAGTTGCTAACTAAGCAAAAATTTAGTGAGAACTTAAGGCCGGGTTTGTTTTTTTTTTTTTTTTCCTCAGCTGTTTTCTTTGGTTGAATAAATATTTTTGAATATCCACAAAGCACGAAGTCCTTCTCTTGATGTTCAGTTTGAATCTTCAAAACTACCTGATGGTAGCCTATGTTGCTATTGATTATAAGGATCGGTGGAATAAAATAGACTAGGTCTTTTTAGGTTTTTCTGCTCCTCTCTTTTGTGATTGGTCTTGACTTTTAGTAGGTCTAATTTTAATCTTTTTTTTTTCCTTAAACTTCTAAAATTGGTAATGTATTTACGTAGAGAAAGAATAGTGTAGCCCTGCCTGCCTGTTACATTAAGTGTATTTCTGTCTTATTTCTGTTATCTTTTTCCATTTGATGCTCTTGTCTTTTATGACTGTGAAAACCACTGGTCAAATCCTATTTCTGTAGCTCATTGAAGGTTTTTTGCCTCACTACACTTTTTTTGAACCTAACGACACACATGTTGAAATTTATTCAATAATTTAAACAGCTGTTTTTAGTTCAGCCTGGATTATATGGGAGATTTGTCTTGCATGGCATTGAACAAAGTTCTAAACTATTTTATTAAGGTTATTTTTCACATCTATGGTATATCGTTACAGTTTAGCAACCAGAATTTAAAGAGTTGCCATAAAGTATTCTTAAGCTGTTTGACTTTTCTTTGTTAGACCACAATGTGATCCTTTCTCAGTAAACTCTTTGAGTAAAAGAGTTACCTTAGTAAAACTTTTCCGTACTTACAAATGGGTGGGAGGTCAAATGTTTGGTTTGAGTTAAAATTATTTAGCTTTTAAAATTGCAGATTTGTAATTTCAGTTCCTTGCCAGTAAACTCCTTCAATTTATCCCTTTTGCCACCTGGTCGTACAGACTAGTGGTTCTCAAACAGTGGACCCTAAACTGAGGAGAAAGCAGACCAGCATCACCTGGGAACTTGTTAGAAATACACATTCTTAGGGCCCAGAAACTGGGTGATTCTCCACCTTAAAGTTTGAGAATCACTGCTGTAAACCGATAGAATATATTTGTCAGCAACCATTACTTCCTAGTGGAAGTCAAGCAAAAGTCTTCTCTGTTTTAAGCTTAAAGAATAAGACAGTATCTTTGCAGTATGATCCTAGTTTATCTCAGAAGTGGAAAATGGAAGCCTCATGTAATTTCTGACAGGTGAATGTCACTATGGTCTCTTCTCAGTTATTATTCATAATTCTTACAGTTTGAAGTTTTTGAAAATATTAGAGAATGCATGTTTTAGAAGAATTTGAGACTGGTTTTCAACATCTCTTTTTCTTAAGATTTTACAGTCGCTGTATTAAATGATGTTTTAAGGATAGCATTTGAATATTTTAAGCATGTCCCCATAATTTTGTGAGAGAATTAAAATCAGTCATTACATTATACGTACAGCTGTATTTGGACTTTCTGTGTAACTCACGTGTATCTTTGGATGTTAATTTAATAAACACTCCTTTTTCTGCCTGCTAATTCATTCTAATGCTGAAAAGAAGGCTACGCTGAGCTTAGCTCATTGTTGAAACTCTGCTTTAATTCGAGTAGTCTAGTGGAAGAAAGAAAGGTGGCGTAGTAGCAGTTGCAGAATGAGACCTGGAAAAGATAAAGCTTAGTCTAACAAGGGCAGCAGCTCTGAGTTGCCAGCTAGTTAGTGGCAGTTAGGATGAGAAGTGCTGACCAACTTTTCTGCATTCTGAAATCTTAGAGTCAAAATATATTTCGTCTGTGTTTTTTTTTTTTTTTTTTTTGAGACGGAGTCTCGCTCTGCCGCCCAGGCTGGAGTGCAGTGGCCGGATCTCAGCTCACTGCAAGCTCCGCCTCCCGGGTTCACGCCATTCTCCTGCCTCAGCCTCCCGAGTAGTTGGGACTACAGGCGCCTGCCACCGCGCCTGGCTAGTTTTTTTGTATTTTTTAGTAGAGACGGGGTTTCACCGTGTTAGCCAGGATGGTCTCGATCTCCTGACCTCGTGATCCGCCCGTCTCGGCCTCCCAAAGTGCTGGGATTACAGGCTTGAGCCACCGCGCCCGGCCTCGTCTGTGTTTTAACTGTGCAGTAGGAGTGTAAGGATTCACTATACTTTATCTTTTCCATATTTGTATGGCTTATATTTAGTTACTAAATCTTAATAAAAATTTAGACTGCAAGAAAAATTGGGAGAGGAGGTGTGTAATTTTGCTTGCTTTCCCCTTGTTGGATGATGGGTCTCGTAACTCTAATATTGAGGGTAAATTTTGCTTTTGTGAAATTGAACTGAAGCTAAGACCATTCCATGAGAGGTTCAGGAAGAACTTGCACAAGTGCTAGTAATCCTAAAAATTCATGGATCTTCAGACATTATAATTTAACACACATAAGAATTAGGCACCCCACACCCCAGCCAGGCACGATGGCTCGTGCGTGTGATCCCAGCACTTTGGAAGGCTGAGTCAAGTGGATTACCTGAGGTCAGGAGTTCGAGACCAGCCTGACCAATATGGTGAAACCCTGTCTCTACTAAATACAAAAAAGAATTCGTGGGCGTGGTGGCGTGCACCTGTAGTCCCAGCAACTTGGGAAGCTGAGACAGGACAATTGCTTGAACCGAGGAGGCGATCTTGGCTCACTGGAGTGCAGTGAGCCGAGATCACGCCACTGCACTCCAGCCGGGTGACAGAGCAGGACTCCATCAAAAAAAAAAAAAAAAAAGGGGCATGCTCCTAATCCTTTGGTATTGCAGTTAAAATACTAGTTTGTAGTAATGTCTGTACTATACAGTATCTTCTAGGAATACATAACACACACACAAATGCATACGCACACATACAAATGCATAACATATACAAATAAGTATATATAATACGTGTATATATCATTTAAGAGTATATGTAGCTGGAACCTTTGTGTCTTTTGAGAGAGATTAATGCCTGGAGTGAAACTCATTCAACCAGTAGAAACAAAATTTATTTGAAGTCCAATTAAAGAACAACTCTGAGGCTGGCGCCATGGCTCACACCTGTAATCCCAGCACTTTGGGAGGCCGAGGTGGGCGGATCATCTGAGGTCCAGGAGTTTGAGACCAGCCTGACAAACATGGAGAAACCCTGTCTCTACTAAAAATACAAAATCATGGTGGCGCATGCCTGTAATCCCAGCTATTCGGGAGGCTGAGGCAGGAGAATTGCTTGAACCTGGGAGGCAGAGGTTGCAGTGAGCCAAAGTCGTGCCATTGCACCTCTAGCCTGGGCAGCAAGAGCAGAACTCCGTCTGAAAAAAAAAAAAAGAACAAATCTGGTGCTTTAGTTGGTAGCTGTTAAATCTTCGAGAAAGTCTGGGTCATTCTTTCATCATGAGTAAACTCATACCAACAGATTGTGAACCACAAGAAGGATTCTGCAGATGATTGTCCTGCAGGGCTTTTTGGCTTCATTTATTTTCCACAGGTTTACTCATAAAGTTGCCTTGCCATCTTACATATTCTGCTTATGATGGATTTTCTGGTTTAAGGTAATAATGTAATTTCATTGCCTTTAACTGCTTGTGTTAAATTTCTTTTCTCTCAAAGATAATCACTACAGATTAATTGAAAATGGTTCTTGTGTGCTTTACAATCAGTTTATAAATATTGGAGCATATACTTATTTGTTCTTTATTATTTCCTTTCTCAATTTGATTGTTCCGGTCTCAACTTCTAAGATGAATTCAAAATTGGATCCTTAATAGTCTTTTAGTCTTTTCAAAATGTAGTAAGCAAATGTCAAACTTTTTGTTATAGAATATTCTCTAAGATCTGTTTAATTATGTATTTTAGGATATTGGTGCTGGAAAAGGCAAATACTATGCTGTCAATTTTCCAATGAGAGATGGTATAGATGATGAGTCATATGGGCAGATATTTAAGCCTGTAAGTATTGTTTTCAAAATTGGAATGGAATTTCAGAATGTTATTGGAGATGCTGACATTTGTTATCTTGTGTGTAGATTATCTCAAAGGTGATGGAGATGTATCAACCTAGTGCTGTGGTATTACAGTGTGGTGCAGACTCATTATCTGGTGATAGACTGGGTTGTTTCAATCTAACAGTGAAAGGTAAGCAATTCAAAGGGTGGTATTCCCAGAAAAAAATGGTTTTTCTTCCACCTAAGAACTTCCCATAAAAGTTCTCATTTTAATTTCTTGCCTGCTGTTTTAACACTATACTCTGCATTTTTCCTGGGGTTTTGTCTGTTGTATATATGACTAGAGTTATTCTTCTTACATTGTGGCAGATTTATATGTACATTTATACATGACTAGTTTTTTAGTTTATTGTAGTTTGAACCCAAGGCAGCTATTTTCGAATGTTTTTGTTGACTCAGTGTCAATAAAACATGCATACTTTATTACTTAATTGGATTATTCTCATTAAGGAAGAAGAGGGTTTAGCTCTCCTCACCACTTTGCCCACAGCATACTTGTAACCCTTCCCACATCTCTGTTTTTTACAAATCAGAATTTGGTCGTGACATTTAGTGTTTACAGCAGCATCTTTAAATACTTTTCAGCTTATCCAAGTTTTCTTTGCCGCATAATTGTTCCTAAGTTTCACATTTGCTTAGTTTTCTCTCCACTTATTGCTAAACTACTGGTGTCTCAGTATCTCCATATGTTCAGATCCATTGAGTATTCTGTCACTTTTACCTTCTTGAAAAACAGCCTTCTCATCTGTTCATGTTTGGATGACTATCTTTGGTAGACCTGGCGGGACATATAGCTGTTCTCTGCTTTTTTTCTGTTGTATTGGTTCTCCCTGGTGGCTCTATTCTCTGTCGTTAATTTTTTTCTCATGTTTTGGTGGAGCGCCTTCTCAAGTAGCTTCCTGATAAAAAGTGTGTGGGAGATTAGGAGTGCTGCAGTACATACTAAATTTTGATCACGTGTTGAAGTCAGCATATGATGGAAGTCTAGGCCAAAGCAAAATATCACCATTCTGGAATGAACTTCTAGGGTGTAAGAATAAATCTGAAATTTAATAAGATCTTAAAATTTATTTGTTGGTTAGAAATGATTTTTATCATGAGTGTTTGTGTATGATTTTAGAGGTTTTTTTCCATGTGAACTTTTAGGTAGCAAGTTGATACTCTGCTTTGTATTCTCTAAGATGTAGATAATTCTCAGATAGAACTTTCTCCAGAACAACTGCTGGTCTTAATGGAATTGGATAACTAAATACAGATATTAAAAGCTTCTTTACTTAATGTTACGATTGCTACTATACCAGCTGTATTAGAATTATGGTATAGTCTGTTATTCTACATTAAGTTAAATGATATTAAATTAATTGTCCCTTTGTAGGTCAGCAGTGGTTGAACAGCATGTAACTTAATGTGTTAATAACCACCTTTTGCCTCAAAATGTTTATAAACTTTTTTTTTTTTTTTTTTTTTTTTTATGAGACGGAGTCTCGCTCTGCCGCCCAGGCTGGAGTGCAGTGGCTGGATCTCAGCTCACTGCAAGCTCCGCCTCCCGGGTTCACGCCATTCTCCTGCGTCAGCCTCCTGAGTAGCTGGGACTACAGGCGCCCGCCACCTCGCCCGGCTAGTTTTTTGTATTTTTCAGTAGAGACAGGGTTTCCCCATGTTAGCCAGGATGCTCTCGATCTCCTGACCTCGTGATCCGCCCGTCTCGGCCTCCCAAAGTGCTGGGAGTACAGGCTTGAGCCACCGCGCCCGGCCTATAAACTTTCTAAAACGATCTACCTAATGTACTCTTTAAGAGTGTGTATTAACTAGCAGTTTTCCTGTTAGACATGAAAGTCCTTAATGTTTTTGTACTTAATAGTTTTTATAATCATTTCATTCTTAGAGAAAAATTAACGTTGTATTTCAGCTAATAGTGTTTCAGTTGTATAAAGCATGTAAGGATATTTGTAATTCCCAAGTCTTAAACTTCATTCTGAGTTTCTCTACTGCCAGCTTTGATTCAGCTTTTTCAGATCTGCTGAAGTTAGTTATCTCTTGTCCATCTCCTTGCTCCCATCAGCTATGTTCTTGCTCTTGTATTCTCTCCCATTCTTCATTTTTATGAATTTTGGCCTTTAAAAAAAATCCCTTTCCAGTCATTTTTGTCAAGTTTTGGAATGAAGGAAAAGTAAACATCTCTTTGTTTAGCCAGCTGTCTTTACTTGGAAGCCTGTAAGTTAACTTTTTGTATGTTTGTTTTGTCTTTAAAAATATCCAAATGGTTTTTATCTGTTATAAGAAACTTTTCTAGTAGCAGTAATAAAAATTGGGTGCTAGAATTATGTAAATCACATAGGGCAACTATTGAAGAATGCTTCATGAAAATTCCCACAGTATACAGTTACATGAAGAGAACAGATAAACTTTGTAAAATTAACTCTGAATTGAAAAGAAATATAGAAAAACGATTTTCTTATTTAAAGATTGAGTTATTGCCTAACTGGTAATATTCCTCAAGGAGAACTTACTGGTAACTTATAAATGATTATTGAATTAAGACATTTATCCACAGAAAATATTTACTTTTATGTTAGGTTTACTATTAATATTATATTTAAATTTCTACACATAGAAGTTGAAATTTTTGAAAATAGTAATAGATATTTTTAACTCTTAAGTTATGAAAATTACTCAGTACCACTACCTAAAGTTAACTCAGGGTTAAACTATGTTGTTTAGCTTTCCGTAATTATTTTACACATGTCCATAAGGAAAGAAGTGGTAATAAAAATTAATTTAGATTATACATAATGTTTTATTGTAACCTATTAATTTCACCATGTAACCCTACATGAACATCTTTCTGTGTTAATAAAATAGGTGTATGTTCATATTATAGTCTTAATATAATTGTGTACTTGACTTCCATCAGGGACACTTTTAAAAAGTGTTTAAAGTGTTTTAAAAAGTGCAAAATAGTGTTTAAAAACTTTTAAATAGCTAGTTAATCTTAATTTTTTAATGTATTATTGTGTGAAACGTGTTTGGAAAGGAGTTTTAGACTCGAACTTTTTTACATTTTTATTTGTTTTTTAAATATTTGGAAAACCATTTTGGTTGAATAACATTTGCACTTACTATCTTTTTAAAATTTATTTTTCAAACTGTTGCAGTATGCAGATTTTGTTGTTACCCAAATCTTCTTGTCTTAGGTCATGCTAAATGTGTAGAAGTTGTAAAAACTTTTAACTTACCATTACTGATGCTTGGTGGAGGTGGATACACAATCCGTAATGTTGCTCGATGTTGGACATATGAGACTGCGGTTGCCCTTGATTGTGAGATTCCCAATGGTAAGTGTTCTTATTATGATATCTTTATTGTTTGAACTGTCAGTACAGATGCTCCTCCACTTATGTTGCAATTAGGTCCTGATAAACCCATCATAAGTTGAAAGTATGATAAGTAGAAGATTGATACAATACACCTAACCTACCAAACATGACTTAGCCCAGCCTACTTTGAACATGCTCAGAACAGTTAGGTTAGGCTGCAGTTGGACAAAATAATCTAATACTGAGCCTGTTTTGTAAAAATAAAATGTTGAATATCTCATGTAATTTATTGAATACAAGACATTGAAGTTGTGACAAAAAAGCCAGAAAACTGTAAGTCAAGCCGTTGAAAGTCAGAGACTATATATCAAAATGGATGGATGGATGATTAGAGTAAGTGCCATTCTTTATAAATAGGAGAACATTCACTTTATGTTCACTTTTAAACCTTTTCTTTGGAACTATTTCACCGCCTAAATCTGGATTCTGTGCATGGATTTTTGTGAAAACTCAGCTTGTAATGTATAACTCTATTTTATTGTTTTCAATAGAGTTGCCGTATAATGATTACTTTGAGTATTTTGGACCAGACTTCAAACTGCATATTAGTCCTTCAAACATGACAAACCAGAACACTCCAGAATATATGGAAAAGATAAAGTAAGAAATCGTTGAATTGTTTTGATAAACATTTTATCTTGACAAAGATTTAGGATGCTTTAGAGGGCCAAGTATGATGGGTCCTTTTAACTTTATTAGACATTTCTCTTGTTTCTTTCTAAAGGATTTAAAACATTAAGTTACTGATTATTCTTTTTTTTTTTTTTTAATTTTAAATTTTTTTGTCAGGATGGGTGTCTCGAACTCCTGGCTTCAAGTGATCCTGTCACCTCTGCCTCTCAAAAGTGCTGAGCTTACAGGCATGAGCCGCCATGTTCAGCCATTTAATTTCTTCAGTTAATGGAAATAATATTTTTTTATTAGTTGAAAAGTATTTGAAAATTGCAAGGTGCACTATAAGTTATTTTCATTGTCTGAAACATTTTGTTAAGGCTTTGTCTCCACAAGCAAAGTAGAGACATTATAGTACATAGCATGGGTTTGAGTCACCTCTGTACCACAAACAAGCTGTATGATGTTTGATAAGTTCACCTGCCTTTGTGCTTATGTTTTCCTCTCATTGAAATGGGGGACTAAAATAATGCCTCCTTGGCCAGTCAAGGTGGTTCATGCTTATAAACCTTAATGCTTTGGAAGTCAAAGATGGGAGGATAGCTTTAGACCAGGAGTTTGTGACCAGCCTGGGCAGTATAGGTGAGATCTTGTCTGCAAAAAATTTAAAAATTTGCCAGGTATAGTGGCATACAGTTGTTGTCCTAATGCAGAGGCTGAGGCAGGAGGATTGCCAGGAGTTTGAGGCTGCAGTGAACTATGATCTTGCCACTGCACTCTAGTCTGGGCAACAGAGAGAGACCTTTTAATTTATAGGTTTAGCTAGACCAAAGATGAAATTTTTTGCTAAATATTTTCTCTTGCATGTAAGAACTGCAAAGAAATTGAATTTTGTCTAATAAACTTTGTGTGTGTAATTTAGACAGCGTTTATTTGAAAATTTGCGCATGTTACCTCATGCACCTGGTGTCCAGATGCAAGCTATTCCAGAAGATGCTGTTCATGAAGACAGTGGAGATGAAGATGGAGAAGATCCAGACAAGAGAATTTCTAGTAAGATAATGCCTTTGTTTTTCCAGTTTGTCAAAATGATACTTCAAATTGAAGGTTTTAGTGGCCTAAGAACTTCACTGTTAAGTCATGTTCACGAGCACACTATTATTATTGTCATTTTTGCCACTTTCAGAGATTTACCTTCCTGATCTCAAAACCTGATTTGGGTGTCAGCAGTTTCAGTTTGTATGGCTGGATATACATACATGATTGAAAGTTATTAAAAGCTAGCCACTTTAGTATATTTGGCAATTAATAAGACATCTCATTTATCTGAAGTAGGTTGAACCAAATAAACATCTGTTTGATTTTGCAACTTCTCATTACACTTAATATAATGGTTAGATTGTAGCATAATGGTACATGTAGTGGTATAGACTGTCTAACATATTTGGTATTGGTACTTTTTTTGGTCTACTTCACTTCTCAGCTCTGAAATAAAATGCTACTTTTTAAGTAATGATATTATTCCTATCCCCATTAGAAAAACACACTTTTTTCCTTCAGAGTTTCAGCATTTTTAAAAGAAAAAGAAATTCCCCCAATTTTTATTATGTGTTTTTGAGCCATTTCTTCATACATGAAAGCAAAGTTCAATATTAAGTAAACCATTCATTCCATTCAAATTTTAAAATCATTAGGCATCTGTTATCCTTTACCTTTAAGTGTGGTAACTGCTGGTGCATTTGTATGAGTATGCTATAATGATTATAAAACCTATGACTGTTTTTGTCAAAATTTATTAAAATCTTTTGTGCAGTTCGAGCATCAGACAAGCGGATAGCTTGTGATGAAGAATTCTCAGATTCTGAGGATGAAGGAGAAGGAGGTCGAAGAAATGTGGCTGATCATAAGAAAGGAGCAAAGAAAGCTAGAATTGAAGAAGATAAGAAAGAAACAGAGGACAAAAAAGCAGGTCAGATTTGTTTCTTGGTAGTTGTTTGAATTGTAAATTTTAAAAATTGAGCTACATTGTAATGTTTATGGGATCCTAAAGTCAGTTTCACAGGTATCAAAGGAGGAACTATGCTAGGTAGATGACTCTCTTTTTTCTTACATATAAGTGGTGCTTAGCTCTTAAAGCTTTTATGTAAATGTTATTGTTCCTGTTTGCTTTAATAATATAGGAAACTTTATCTTCTTGATAACGTAGGTTTAAAATAGTAAACATTGTACTGTGATAGAGATTGGGTAAGAAAGAGGACAAAGTAATTATGAATCTATTTGTAATGCATGGTCAGAACTGAACTTCTAAGGTAATTTTTAACTACCTAAAGCTTATTTAATGGGAGAAAACACAAAGAAGAGTTACATACCTTTAGACCAGTTTTGCCATTTTGAAAAAGGTCAAATAATGGATTTTGTTCAGAAATTGAAGAAAACATTAAAAGCTCTGAGGAAAGCTAGGAGGGGATTTGGGATGTGGGTTAGGGAGGAGTTAATACGTTGATACATTGCCTTACCTTAAAACGCTGTGTTAGCTTTAGGCAATTGAATTTGCTACCTGAATCTGTTACCTTTCATCTGACTTCCCAGAACACTTACACATGCCTCTGCCATTTTATTTAACACATATTATAGCACCTCACAGGATTTTGTCTCCCTGCTAGATTGAGCTGCTCATGGCTAGGGAACACAATATCTTAAATATTTGTATTCTCAGCGCTTGATGCATTTCCTAATGCAGGTAATGGTGATGAGCACACGTTTTAGTTAACCTGTTAATTTTGATCCTGTAGCGTGTGAAAAACTGATTTAGAGGTACTGATCCAATTTTTCCTGTATCTATCAAATTGAAGTTGTGTGAATAAGCTGGCTCTTTTTTTTTTTTTTTAAACTAGAGAGTTCGTAATTTGTAACATCTGACACATCTAGTTCTATTCTTTTCCTTGTGAATTCACTCCTCAATAGGCTACATACAGTTCTCTATCTACCATTTTATAATTTTAACTTCGCAGTGTATTATAATGATGGCTTCAGTCTATATTTGTATACTGATTGACATCCAAAAATTCAAGCCATGACTGAGGTAAGGACTTAACTTTAGCTGTAGGATTTTTCTAACTTTTTTTCTTTTCTTTCATTTTCACTATGTCGTCGTCTTGTCTATTTTTGGTGTTCTCATTTTTAAAAGCTTTATCTTTTCTGTGCTTAAAAAATAAACCCTCTATTTGGTGATGGGGCTCTTCTGATAGGGCCTTGCAGTTGTTAAACTTCTTCAGCCTACAGAAAAATGAAATACTCTTTTTAAATCTATAGGTCAAAACCTAGAGTTAGGGCCACCTTTTCTCTTCCTCCCCACCCCAATCCGGTGACTGTTCATAGCTTGTACTGCCATAGTTTAGGAAACACCCAACACAAAGCTTATTTAGACCCTAATTCATTAATACTAAGATTGCATGATACTTTTTTATATTTTAAAAATAAAGTATATTTTGAAATAATATATATACATTTTATATTTCAAAATAGGTTTTAATCTTTTCCCAATCTTTATTTTTAGACGTTAAGGAAGAAGATAAATCCAAGGACAACAGTGGTGAAAAAACAGATACCAAAGGGTAAATGATGTTCCTTATTGAGTACTTTTTACATACTATAAAAATGCTAAACATGTTTATTGGTGTGTGTGTGTACACACTTCAGAAATACTAGACTGAACCTTAGAACATCATTATGAGGTACTCTGAATTTTAGTTTGTATTGGTACATAAGACAACATATGCCATCTTACCTATTGGTTTATCAATATAAACTAAGTCAGTTTGTATTTTTGTACATCATTTATCTGAGATCCTTTTTTGCTATTGTCTTTTATATGTGCACTTGGTTTTCATGGTGTTCTTATTTCTGTGTACATGATTTTTTTAGTGTTGTGAGATAGGTACGTTTAAGAAACAATTTTAAGTAAAAACAGTTGAGGATTTTATTGTCAGAAAGCATGTAAAAGTTTGAGCATACATAATTTTGTGCCAGCCTTTACAGGATAACTTGGAATGATTATAAAATCACTAGAAAGATTAAGGCATTAATTATCCAGAAACACTTAAGACATTATCAATTAATGTGTTCGTTAGCATGAGCCTACAGGACCTGATCAATAGAGTAGGTCAGTGCATTGAAATCAAGATTGTGCCATTGTTAATATTTCACATTGCCTCTTTTAACAGAACCAAATCAGAACAGCTCAGCAACCCCTGAATTTGACAGTCTCACCAATTTCAGAAAATCATTAAAAAGAAAATATTGAAAGGAAAATGTTTTCTTTTTGAAGACTTCTGGCTTCATTTTATACTACTTTGGCATGGACTGTATTTATTTTCAAATGGCTTTTTCATTTTTGTTTTTCTTGGCAAGTTTTATTGTGAGTTTTTCTAATTATGAAGCAAAATTTCTTTTCTCCACCATGCTTTATGTGATAGTATTTAAAATTGATGTGAGTTATTATGTCAAAAAAACTGATCTATTAAAGAAGTAATTGGCCTTTCTGAGCTGATTTTTCCATCTTTTGTAATTATCTTTATTAAAAAATTGTACTTGGATTGTCTTTTGTCTGTTTATTACTACAATATGAAATCTTGTTTCAATGGCTAATGACATCATTTCTTTAGACTTACAATACACTCTAGATGAAAGATAATAATTACAGCTGGAAAGATATCTTATTTTTTGTTTCTTTGGGAAGAGTATTTATAGTAATTATTATTTATTTTTGCAATAGAAATTCTACCACCTTGCCCTCTATAACTTAGCCAGTTAGTATCAGTGAAGATTAACATCCCATTACAATTTATGAAATAATAATACAGACTCTACAATTGAGATGTAGGAGTTCTTTGAGCTGACCCAAAGATCCTCAAAAATTGAAATGGAAATTCTGAATTGAAAGAAGAAACGGACCAGAACTTGTGTTGACCAGACTTGCCTGTTTAGTATATTGCTGGGTTAAAATGGAACCTGCTATTGAGACAAAACCTGTTTCTTTTACTGCATTTACATGGCATCCAGGTTCCATTATTAGTTACATGACATCCAGGTTTCTAAGTCAAGGAAGTAAACACAAATGATTTATCATTCAACAACTACTTACTGTGTGTCTGCCCATTTTAAGACTGTGGGAGTGTAACTGAATATAATGGAAAAATGCTTTCACTCAGAGCTTACATTCTAGTGCCAGGAAGCAGACAAGTGAGGGTAATTCCTGCTACTAAGATGTGCAAAGAAGACAAAACATTTTAGGAACTTGCCAAAATCAGTAAAATCTCCTTTTTTGTCAGGCCCAAATTGATTCTTTTGAGATAAAATATTAAGAGAAAATATTTCTCTACAGCTCTGTTAAATATTTCAGACATTCACAATAGCACGTAGACTTTTGTAATGATCAGCTGTGCACCCACCCAGATTTAACAAATATTTTACTTTCGCTATATTTGCTTCAGTGTTTTTTTCTTAAAATACACCTAAATTGAAGCTCTCTTTGTGTACTTTTGTCATTTGTAATCCCAGCCTTAAGAAGTAATCACTATTGTGATTATTTTATCCATGTTTTTGTGCATGTTTTACCCATGTTTTTGTACTTCAGCTACATATTTGTTACCAACCTGTAAACCTTTATGACATTAGGAACTAAGGAACTTAGTCCCTTGGTTAGGAGGATAGTTAAATGTATTTAGTGTTGGTGAAACAGATGGTATTACATTTAGACAATTCTGTAACTTTCCTTTTTTTCTTTTTTTTATTTTTCCATAGCTTATTGGGGTACAGATGGTGTTTGGTTACATGAGTAAGTTCTTTAGTGGTGATTTGTGGGATTTTGGTGCACCCATCACCCGAGCACTGCACCCTATTTGTAGTCTTTTATCCCTCGCCCTCCTCCCACCGTGCCTCCTGTCCACCATGATGATCCTCAGTTTCAAATAAGAAAATACCATTTCCCAGGCTTCAGAGGTTCCGGCATCCTCCCTATGGATCTCCCAGTACCTGCAGCTCACAGGACAGTGGGGGCTGTGGTAGAGTCACCTAGGAGATCCCGGAGGAGATGGACAGTAAAGATGGGAACTGAGCTCAGTACTCAGGTGCTGGGAGACAAAGGCCCTTTGCTTTTTTTCATCCAATATTCTGATCTACCCCTGTTGAGACGTGTTAAGTATAGTTCATTTTGACTGCTATGTATTCCATTGTGTGAACATACTGAAATTGTACACTTCAATACTATACTGAATCTCCTTGGGTGTATTTAAGAGTTTTTGTTTTTTAAGTAGTTTGTTATATACAACTAACACCTCAAGAGAATTAAAGCAATTTCAGCAAGGTGATTTGGTACAGCATTAATATCCAGAAATCAGTAACAGTGACCAAATCTGTTAGAAGAACAAAGACCCCCATTTGTAATAACAACAATTTCTAGAAATAATTTGTAAAGGCGCTATGGTCCTGGTGTCTAGTAAGGTCAGTGTAACATAGTAGGATGTCAAAATACCCTAATACTTTAAAAAATTCATGTAGGATAAAAATGGTATTTGAAATTGGCAAGGACAGATGTTATTTTGTAAGTGGAATTAGGATAACAACTGATAACCAAATGGAAAAAAAAAAGGAGTTTTCTGCCCTCCACTAGAAGATTTAAATAGAAAAAGATAAAACTACCAAAAACCTAAACTCTTAAAGCAAATGGATTGGAGAAGGCCTAAGTGTGACACCAAACTCAACTATAAAATAAATGATACATTTGATAACAAAAATTAATTCAGTGGACCAACAAAAACTTGGAAGCCAAGTCAAGAAAAATGACAAGAGACAGTGGGAGGCAGATTTGTAACACATCCCAGGTCAAAAGGCTCATATGTAAAGATAGTAGAGGAACACAATGTATAAGGATGTGAACTGGGAAACAGTTTGTAAATATGAAAAGATCTTTAACCTCAGTAAATAAAAAGCTATAGAGAGACTTACTTTTTAACCTCTTTTTTTAAACATATTTTGTTTGTTTATTTATTTATTTTGAGGCAGTCTCACTCTGTCACCCAGGCTGGTGTGCAGTGGCGCAGTCTCGGCTCACTGCAACCTCCACCTCCTGGGTTGAAACCATTCTCCTGCCTCAGCGTCCTGAGTAGCTGGGATTACAGGCGCCTGCCACCATGCCTGGCTAATTTTTTTGTGTCTTTAGTACAGGATTTCACTGTGTTGGCCAGGCTGGTCTCGAACTCCTGAGCTCGTGATCCACCCGCCTTGGCCTCCCAAAGTGCTGGGATTACAGGCATGAGCTGCCGCGCCTGGCCATTTATTTTTTTTAGAGGAAGGATCTCGGTCACCCAGGATGGAGTGTGGTAGCATGATCGTATCTCACTACATCTTAGAACTTCTGGGCTCAGGGTATTCTCCCACCTCAGCCTCCCAAGTAGCTGGGACTACAAGTGTGCACCATCACACCTAGCTGATTTTTAAATTTTTTTCTGGAGAGACGGTGTTTCCCTGTGTTGTCCAGGCTGGTCACAAACTCTTAGGCTCAAGCGATTCTCCTGACTCAGGCATAAGCCACTGTACCTGACCTAAACCTATCATGTTACAGACTTAGAAAGCAACTATTGGCAAGTGTTTGAGGAAACTCATGTCAGGTTTGGCAAACTAAGACATTAACTCAAAAGTTATTTAATTCATTTAATGAAGGTGCCACGTTGTCTCAGTTGTCTATGGCATGGGTGGACACTGTTCTACGTCAGCATTGGTACTCTAAGCTAGTTATATCTAAGCTTTGCCCTTCTACCAGAGCTACTAGCATTCTGTCAATGGGTGATTATTTGAAGTTTTTACATTGAAGTTAGTGACCTGCATCTTCTGTTTTTTTATGGTTTTGATATAGCAATACTGCTGAAGTTTTTTTGATAACTGGGATTGGTAATATTTGTTATTCACATTGTGATAGAAATGATAGGGGCTTTTGAAAACAAGTAGTAATCATTTCAATAACTTAGGGTCTCTTCACTATAATCTTAGGAAAATTACTAACTTCTGTGCCTCAGTTTTTTTGTAACTTAAAATGAGGAAAATAATAGTCCCTACTTCATAGGTTTGTTGTGAGGATTGAGTTAATAACATAGTTAATGCTCAGTAAGGGTTAGCTGCTTTTTTTTTTTTTTTTGGTCTTTTTTTTTTTTTTTTTTTCTTAAACAGAGCTCACTGTGTTGCCCAGGTTGGAGTGCAGTGGCATGATCTCAGCTCACTGCAACCTCTGCTTCCTAGGTTCAGGTGATTCTCATGCCTTAGCCTCCCAAGCAGCTGGGATTACAAGCGTGCACCATCATACCTGGCTAATTTTTGTATGTTTAGTAGAGACGGGTTCCCACCATATTGGCCAGGCTGGTCTTGAACTCCTTACCTCAAATGATCCACCCGCCTCTGTCCCACAAAGTGCTGGGATTACAGGCATGAGCCACCACGCCTGGCTTGCTGTTGTTATGAGGTAAAGGTAGGTAGTTGGGTAAGAGTGGTGCCAGGGGAAGTTCTAAATTTTCAAGTGTTCCTTTAGATGCCAGATGGGTTGTATCTGAGCCTTTTGTTGCAGTTTGAGGCCTACTAGCGTCAGACTGCTAGGTCGTGGTGGATAGAGAAGCAATCTTTTTGAGACCTGATTTTAGCAAGGATACGAATAGTATTTGACAACTTTGGGGGGATTTAATGCCTCTGTAATGTACTCAAGGATAATCTCAAGAAAAAGGGTATTAAATAGATTACAGAAAAATAGAACTATCATATTATTATTATTGGCTATTTACATGAGCAACGTGGAGAAATGTTCAGGATCACAGCATTTAGCAATTTCTCAATTGCTGCATTTCCTCACTCTACCACAAGATGGCAGATACTGCATTTAAAAATTTTTCTGTGTGTTTTACAGTCACTCGGTGGCCCATGTAACAAGCAGAGCAACATGTATTACCAGGTTCTTTTTGAATGCAATATTGGATTAAAAACTATTTGAATTAAACTACAGTTAAGTATACTGTTTAAGGTTTTTCTATAAGAATTATAACACTAATTTCTAAGTTTTACATCTGCAAAACACAGTAGAGTATATCTGGTAGTCATTGACTAATTGTGACTTTGCTGATCAGACAAAATGGAACTAATATTAGAGCCAGAATAATTTCTGTTTTGACTGCTGGTAAGAATCGGTTAGTATACAGAATGAGAAAAAATTGAAATTTACTTCTAGGAATTATAGCTTAAAACAGTGAATATTCAGGGGCATTGGGTGCTTGTTCCACGACTACTGTTTACTAAACTAAGTACCTAACTCCTTTGGTCTTTGAACACTGCAGACTTATGATTAGGATTATTATGAAAAATTCTTTTTTAGTAGAATAAACAGCCGGTTAAGGACAGAAGACACCTTGATTAGATTCTGTTATTTGCTCTTTTTATTAAGGTTGTTTTACTCTAAATGTTAAAGAAATGTATAATATTTCTAAAGTAAAATGAGTAGCAGGATTCTGAATAGGAAATTTTTTTGGCCAGACCCATTTTGCAACCAGTGGTTTATACTTAGGCGTGAGTTGAACAAAGAAGCTCTAATCTGTTTTTGTGTTGTGGATTTTTGATTCTATTGATAAATCAGTAGCTTCCAGCTTCTCTCGTATCCTCTACTAGTCATCTTTTTGGTTTCTTCAGAAGTAAACATCCAGGGTCACTTCCATGCACTTGCCACATACTTAATAGGATGGTGTACAGGTTAAACTTTTAAAGGAAAGTACAGACAGGCAATTCCTAAAGTAAAAGAGAACACAGTATCAAAACTGGTTGTACTTAACAAATACCAACAAAAAGTCATTACACTTCTGGCAACAAATAATGTTTGATTTAAAAGGCCAAGAATTTCCCCTTTTGCTTTTATTTTTTTAGTATGCTATGTCCTTAAGTGAGAAATGCACTTCAAAAATTTTCTTATTCTGAAGTCTAGCCAGAACGTTTGAAGTTGTGTTGCCTTTGACTAGACTAGGTGAAATTAAGGTGCTCAAGAGGGCACTGTTGTGCCCTGTTGTGCCCGTGGTAGATAATAGCCCTCCAAGCGTAAGGATGGGAGATCTGTTCACCAGTATTTCCAAAGTCATATTCTTAAAAAGGCTTAGATTTCTAATTTTCATAGAATCTAGGTATGTTCTTTTCAACTCAGCATCTGATAAGAAAGTTTGGGCAAGTAGGTGTGAAAAATTTACTCTAAATACCATTTTCCAGGAAAGAATATAATTCAAAGTCCAAATTATTACTAGCTGTCATCTTTCCCAACAATCACGTAAGCATTATTATTGCCACACACATTTATTTGTATAATTCAGTGTTCATATGTAATAGGCTTAGGCATAATTCCTGTGCTATTCCCTTTTGATGCCAAACACCCTTTTGTAATCTGTTTTGTCTGAAATCCAAATTAATATGTCTTAAAGTAAATGACAAAGCACTGGGCTTTCTTAACGTAATGACTCTTCTGCCATCCTATTTCTAGAGTTAGGCAGAAAATTCTGTAAATCTATCTTATTTCCAGTCTGTTTGCGACTTTGGTGGGCAATAAATCTGATTTCCCAGAAAAACACATCTGGACCCCAATAGGTAAGTAAGGTAAACAAGCCTCGTCTTAAATTGTTTGCACTTCTGACCTGACCTCAAAACACCATCGTCATCTAGAGCAGCAACATGTAAAGAACAATGCACTGGAAGTCGCATATACGGGTCTAGCACCAGCCTTTACATTATACAACTTTGCTTTGGGCAAGTCATTTAAATTTCTGTGCTTCAGTTTACTAAATCTATGAAACTGACTAGGTAACAGCTGACATGCTTTTCCACCACTCCCTGTTTTTTACTTGTGTCTGATGTCACAGATTGATCATTCCTTTCTGGCCTTGAGATCCATATCAACCCAGATAGCCATTAACCCAGATAGTAAGAGTTGGCATTAAAGATAAAATGTTTTTGCCTTTCCTGTCCTGCAAGCTCTTTAAAGTCCAAAATATATATGCCTTTATGTCTTTATGTATAATAGGTGTGCAATATCTTTCTTGGTTGTTGAATAGGATAGGCTTATTAGACATTCCTTTTAATGTCAACTTTTTTTCTCATATTTAAACATTTGCCCATAGAAATTCATTTTTAAAAAGTTTTAAATCAGTTGATTATACCAAGCATTACTATTAAAAAAAATCAAAGTCAGAGACCATGTAAAGTTAAATATAATCCTTAATAATAACAGGATTGGAATAAGGGATAAAAGAAAGAGAACTCTCTCTATATATATGTACACACACACACACACATATATATATACACACACGTATATGTGTGTGTGTGTGTGTACATTCTAGAGAATCCACACTCATGGGTCACTGGATGGCAGAGAAGTCCTCAGAGCATTGCATGGGTATAACTTGTTGAAAATTCACTCTCAAACGTTCGCTGGATATCTGCCCTCTAGAGTGTTAGGGAAAGCTGTTCATGGAAAGTTGTCTCACAGGAGGAACTCTTATCATGAAACTCCCTGAGCTGGTGCAAGGGAAGCTATCTAGTGCTGCCAATCATTATACACAGCAGCAGTCAGATCCTAGAGAACTGGCTGGAGATGTAGGAGTAAGGAGCTAAAGAAGCCATGTGTGTTTCAGGGACCTGATGAGAAGAGCACACCTGAAAGTGAGAAAAGAAGCTTCTTCCTCCACTAGCAAAGCAGCTTGACATCATGCCAAATGGCAAAACAGAAATATTTAAAGGGTTCAACTCCAATACTGCAGTGCAAACAATAGAGGAGATACTTGAAGTTGAGAGGCAATAAAGTGTTAACTAGCCTATTCCCCTTTCCAAAGGACTTTGGTGTTACCTTTTGTGTGCAATGAAATAGTGTGTCCGCTATTATCTCTGGCCTGGGCTTAGCTAGACCTGAGTCTCTTGCTTTGCCCTCCATTCCCTAAAAGTGAATCCATTCTTCCTTCCTGCACAACTATCAACATCTTTCCGAGCCATTATCACCACTATTCTAAAGGTGAATTTGTTGACTTTTACCATAAAGAACAGAGGGAACTCTAAAACAAAAGGTGATTTTGAACAGTGAAGTCAGATGATATTCAGGCAAATTGTGTGTACTTATTCTCAGGGAGGCTATATAGGGCAATATAAAGACCATTGAAACTAGGCTCCATCACTTATTTGTGACCTTGGACAAGTTTCCTACACCTCGGTTTCCTCATCTATAAAATGGTGAAAATATCAACTTCAGATAGCTATGAAGTTAAATGAGATACGAGTTTATCTCTGATCTTTCCCAGAGCTTCACTAGTATATTAAAAGGAGGTAAAAATCCAGAAGGAAAATGGAAGAGGAAACCACAGCAGAGAAGGGAAATGACCATTTAGGAAAGTTAACCAGCAAGTGGTGACTAAAACCACCTGCAAAGGGAAAAGCTAGGGAGCAATCGGTTCCCAGGCCAGAACTCCAGAAAGGTCTAGAAATGTGAGGCATCATAGAAAACCAGTGCAGACTGGAGTTGAAAATAGGAAGACTGACTCATGTCATTAAGAGGAGTATTTAGACCCCGATACTCTCCCCTACACTGAGAAGCCTAACGAGTACCCTCCTCCACACTAATAAAAAAGGTGTACCCTCTGCTGAAGTTGAATCAGATTGGCTCTAGACTCAGAGACACAGGAAATGAGGCATCACACGGAGAAAAATAATAGTCTTCATGTTGAACTGTGACACCCCATTGAATCTCAATATGGATCTCTTTGTGTTTATCCTTGGATTTTGTTGCTCCTTAGATTTGTAGATTCACGTATTTCGTCAAATTTGAGAAGTTCTTAGAAAGGATCAACAAAATTGACAAACCACTAGGCTAAGAAAAACATTATGTAAATAACTAAAATCAGAAATGGAAATGGAGATATTACTGCCAACATGACTGAAATAAAGATTATGAGTACTATGAAGAATTGTATACCAACAATTCAATAGCCTAGATGAAATGGAGAAATTCCTAGAAACACGGAAATTACCAAAACTGGCTCAACAGCAGATGGAAAATTTCTATGGACCTGTAACAAATAATGGGATTAAATCAGTAACCACAAACCTCCCAACGAAGAAAAGTCTGGGACCAAATTCACTGATGATTTCTACCAAACATTTAAAGAATTAACACCAATCCTTTTAAAACTTCTGAAAAATAGAAAGGAATATTCTTAACTATGAAGCTTTCCCGAGACCAAAGGCAGTCAAAAGCACCACAAGAAACAAAAACAAAAGCAAAACCCCAAACACCCCTGCCAAAAAAAAACCCTACAGACCAACATCTATTATGAATATAGATGTAAACCCCCAACAAAATACTAGCAAACTGAGCCCAACGGTATGTTAAAAGGATTATAAATCACAACTAAGTTTATCTCAGGAATACAGGATAAGTTAAATATAAGATAATCAATCAATGTAATACCCAGCATTACTAGACCAAAGAAAAAAAAAAAAAAAACACACAACCATTTGAAGTGACACAGAAAGGACATTTAATAAAATCCAGCACCCTTTCATGATATATTTTTAAATGCTCAGAAAACTAACAATAAAAGGGAACTTCTTCAACATTATAAGGAACATTTATGAAAAACCCATAATTAACATCCTCAATGGTGAAAAACTGAAGTTTCCCTTAGATCAAGAAGAGAAGGATGTTAGCTTTCATCATCACTATCCAACATTGTATTAGAATTATAGCAGAGCAATTAGACAAGAAAAAGAAATAAAAGTCAATTAAATTGGGAAGAAACAAGTGAAACTATCTTGATTTGCAGATTACACAATCTTATATGTAGAAAATCTCAATCCAAAAGAAAACTACCAAAGTTAATTAATTCAGTAAAGTTGCAGGGCGCAAGATCAGCACATGAAAATCAGTTGGTTACTATATACCTAACAATCTGAAAAGGAAATTAAGAAAACAATTTTGTGTACAATAGTGCTCAAAAGAATAAGATAACTAGAAATAAATCTAACCAAGAGTTGAAAGACTTAATACACTAAAAATTACAAAGCACTGCTGAAAAAAATTAAAGATCTAAAAAAATGGTAAAACCTAAATAATACTAGGCTCATAAATTAGAAGATTTATAATTAAAATGGCAATACTACTCAAAGCAACCTACAGATTCAGTGCAATGCCTGTCAAAATTCCAGTATCAGAAATGGATTAAGATGATAAAGAATACTGTAATATTTGCAGTCTTTCCCAGATAAACCAAAGCTGAGCAAGTTCATCACCACCAGACCTATCTTACAAGAAATACTAAAGGGAGCTCTTCAATCTGAAAGGGGGGGAAAAAACCACTAACACACAAAAATAAAACAATTGAAGATAAAAAAAAAAAAAAAAAAAAAAACCACTGATGGAAATTCAGTATATTGACAAACCCAGAATACTTTAATACTGTAACTATGGTGTGTAATCCACTCATAACTCTAGTATGAAGCCCAAAGGACAAATCTTTCAAAAATAAAAATAGTTACAGCAACTTAGAAAGAGATATGCAATACAAACATATGTAAATTGAGACAAAGTCAACATTTGGTGGGGGATGAAGTTTACATTGAGAGTTTAAATTTTTTTCTTTATTTTTATTTTACTTGTGATCTATGATAAGTTGTCATCTTTAAAAAATAACTGTATATCTATACATTGTTTCTTATAAGTATCATGTAACCACAATATAATATAATCACTAAAAATGAAACCAATAAATTAAAACATACTACCAGAGAAAAATCACTTAACCACAAAGGAAAATAGTAAAAAAAAAAAAGGAAAGGAAAAGAGGAGATACAAAACAAACAGAAAACAAGCAACTAAATGGCAGAAGTAAGTTCTTATTTATCAGTAATAACACTAAATGTAAATATACTCAGTTCTCCAAATAAAAGGCACAGAGCGGCTCAATGGATAAAGAAACAAGACCTAACTATATGCTGACCACAAGAAGCTCACCTTACCTATAAAGACACAGACTACAAGTAAATGGGTGGAAAAAGATATTCCATGCAGCTGGAAACCAAGAAAGAAGAGGAGTAGCTACATGTATATAAGATAAAATAGACCACCAATGAAAGACTGCAAAAAGAGACAAAGAAATTCACTATATAATGATACAGGGATAAATTCAGCAAAAGGATATAACAATTATAAGAATCTATGTGCCCAACACCAGAACTCCCAAGTATTTATAAGCAAGCAATAGATCTAAAGCGAGAGACTGCAATACAATAATAGTAGGGAACCGGCCGGGCGCGGTGGCTCAAGCCTGTAATCCCAGCACTTTGGGAGGCCGAGACAGGCGGATCACGAGGTCAGGAGATCGAGACCATCCTGGCTAACCCGGTGAAACCCCGTCTCTACTAAAATATACAAAAAACTAGCCGGGCGTGGTGGCGGGCGCCTGTAGTCCCAGCTACTCAGGAGGCTGAGGCAGGAGAATGGTGTGAACTTGGGAGGCGGAGCTTGCTGTGAGCTGAGATTGCACTACTGTACTCCAGCCTGGGCGAAAGAGTGAGACTCCCTCTCAAAAAAAAAAAAAAAAAAAAAAAAAAATATATATATATATATATATATATATATAGTAGGGAACTTTCAAACTCCTCCTCTCAGTAATGGACAGATCATCCAGATAGAAAATCAACAAAGAAACACTAGAGTTAAAATACACGCTAAAATGAATAGACCTAACTGACATTTACAGAATATTTCTTCCAACTGCTGCAGAATACACATTTGTTTTATCAGCAGGTGGAATATTGTGCAGAATAAACCATATCTTAGGCCACAGTACACTTCTCAAAAAATTCAAAAAAGTAGAAATCATATCAATATTTTTTCTGACCACAATGGAATAAAACTAGAAATCAGTAACCAGAGAAACCTTGGAAAATACACAAACAAATGAAAATTAAATTATATACTCTTGTATAACCAAAGGGTGAATAAAGATATTAAGAAAAAAATTAAAAATTTCTTGAAACAAATGAAAATTGAAATGCAACATACCCAAATCTATGGGATACAGCAAAAGCAGTACTAAGAAGGAAGTTTACAATACTTCCCAAAGCAATTTACAAATTCAATGCAATTCCTAGTAAAATACCAATGATACTCCTCACAGAAATAAACAAATCTGAAACTTATATGGAACCATAAAAGATCCCAAATAGCCAAAGCAATCCTTAGCAAAAAGAACAAAGCTGGAAGCATCACATTACCTGACATCAAAATATACTACAAAACTAAAGTAACCAAATCAGCATGGTACTGGCATGAAAACAAACACAGACCAACAGAACAGAATAGAAAATTCAGATATAAACCCATCATTTACTGCCAAATAATTTTCAACAAAATTGCCAAGAACATGCTACGGGGAAAGGACAGCCTCTTTAATAAACTGTGCTGGGAAAACTAAATAACCATATGCAGAAGAATGAAACTAGACTCCTATCTCTAATGATTTACAAAAACCAAATCAATATAGATTAAAAAATTAAATCGAGCTGGGCGCAGTGGCTCACGCCTGTAATTCCAGCACTTTGGGAGGCTGAGGTGGGTGGATCACCTGAGGTCAGGAGTTCGAGACCAGTCTGTCTAACATAGTGGAATCCCATCTCTACTAAAAATTAGCTGGGCGTGGTGGTGGCTGCCTATAATCCTAGCTATCAGAGAGGCTGAGGCAGAAGAATCGCTTGAACCCCGGAGGCAGAGGTTGCAGTGAGTCGAGATCACACCATTGCACTCCAGCCTGGGCAATAAGAGTGAAACTCCATCTCAAAAAAAATGAACCTCTCTTCATTCCCTCTTCCCTTCTGATTTGATCTTGACAAATTATATAAATGTATTAAATTATCACATGTACCATGAAATATGTATATTATGTATCAATTTATAAAACATTAAAAATATCTTTAAGAAGGTATAGTTTATTAATTATTTTAAATACTTATTATTCCATAAAAGTTATAATGTATATCTATATTCTTGACATGGAAATATATTTACATATATATTAATTAGTGAGGGAAAGCAGATTATATAACAAACATATAATGTGACTACATTGTTGTTCAGGTGATAACAAAAAAACAAATACATACACCGAAAATAAATTTGACAACATTTAATCTATTAATAATACTCCCCCAAATTCTTTGAGCATAGAATTCTTTCTTGTTTTCGCAACTGCTAATAAAATTGGGACCTAGTATCTGCAGAGCAGATTATGGAAGATTTGAGCTTAAATGGTGATCCAGACTCTATATATGTGTATCAACATAAATAGAGTCCAGAGGGTTAACAATCAAAATATTAACAGTGATTTTTTTTCTGTATGATGTGATTAATATGTTTTTAAATTTCTTCTATTTATTTCTCAATTTATCTTCAATGAAAACATAAATTACTTTGATAGTTTCTTAAAACAACTCATTGGCTGCAAAATGTGATTAACTTTCTACCACTGAAATATTGTTAACATTTTCTAATTTCCAGATAAGAGGAAAGTTGTAGATGAACAATTTACACAAAGAAACAAACTTTGGGATTCTCTGTATTTTTATCTTTTTTTAATCCAACTAGAATATTGAAGAGATCAAAAAATGTAACTATAAAGTACTTGCTGACAGTGTACAACCTGCCTGATGGAGACCTACCACAGAAAAAAAGGAAATATTAGATTACAGACCTGTCTCTTGGAGAGATTCCAAGGGAGTCTAGGGACTGCACGTACTAGCTGGTCAAACTGAATTTCACTCAAGAAAAGCTGAAAAGTCCGTAACAAAGCACTGGATCACCATTTAAGTTCATGTATCTCATAATCTGCTTTGCAGATACTAGTTCCAGGGTATATTAGCAGTTGATAAAACAAGAAAATAGCTCAATGCTCAAAGATTTTGGGGAAGTATTAGATAAAATGTTGACAAGTTCATTTTCAGGAACATCTTCACAGATACTTGAATGTGCAGGAGTGACTGGTGATCTCTTAAAGTGAGGTATCACATTCACAGTTCTCTAACCTATTGACCACACAACACTTTTTCTCCACGGAGCACCTCAAAGGACAACACTAGTGACTTCAACTAATGCTAACTAAAGAGCTAGGTAGGTCCAATCAATGAGGTAACCTGCAGAAAGACATCCTAAGGCTGAGCAAATGGCCTGCAAGTGGCAGAAAGGATTCAATGTGGACCAACAGATAATATAAGAATATAAAGTCACAATACCAACTTCAGTAGTATTCGTTCTTCTCTAAAAATACTTTGTTTTTGAAGTGATACATGATTATTGTAAAAAAAAAAAAAAAAAGTAGTGTAGAAATGTACAAAGAAAAAATAAAACTTGCCTTGGATGCCATCATAGGTAATTGTTAGTAGAACTCAGAAAACAATTTTAAGGACTTTCTATACCTACTCCATATGTATTTATGTATTCATTTTTACAGGATTACATTCTACACATGGTGTTCTTTAACAGTTTTAAGGACTTTCTATACCTACTCCATATGTATTTATGTATTCATTTTTACAGGATTACATTCTACACATGGTGTTCTTTAACCTATGGTTTTTTAACGCATGTGTTTTAAAATATTTTCCATGTCAATAGATACAGATCTACCATTCTCTAAAGGTTGCATAGTTTTCCTTTATGTGGATGTGCTATAATTTGCTGAGCATTTAAATCCCCCTTGATGGGCATTTATAGTCTTTCCAATGTATTGACAATGTAATAGTGTCAATTATCCATTCATTGAGACTTTTCCATTGGTTTCCATAGATGAAGGCTTACCTAGATCTCCTCCTAAGTTTTTAAAAATTGATCTTCTAACTTCTTTTGTTTTTCTCTAAATTATGGATGTTCTCCAAGGTTCTGCTATTAGCCTCTAGTGAGTTTGTCTGTTCTCATGGACTCACATATTATTTCTCAGTACATGATTTTAAAACTCGTATCTTTAATCCCAATATGTAGTCCCCCTGGAACCTCTCACATGTGTTCCAGTACTGTATTTCCAACTACATTCTGCACGTATTTACTCAGATAGCCTGCCATCGCTTCAAGCTCAATGTGGTCAATACTAACTTCATGAGCTTTTACTCTAAACTGACTCTCTTTCCCCACTACAATATGTGTGTCAATAACCTAGTTACCTTCCCATCTTTGAGTATCTTTCTCCTTGGTTTCCTGTATTCAGTCCATTATTTATTTGTTTTTTCTTTTATAATATCTCTCAAATATGTCCATTTAAAATCATTGAACATCTATTATATACTAGGTGTTATAAACTGAACGTTTTTGTCCCCTCCCATAAAATTCATAAGTTGAAATTTTAATCTCCAATGTGATAGTAGTAGGAGGAGCCTTTGGGAGATAATTATGTCATGAGGGTGGAGCCCTCATGAATGAGATTAGTGCCTGTATGAAAGGGACTGCAGATTGCTTTCTTGCCCTTTTTCTGTTAGGTGAAGATACAGTGAGAAGTTGACCATGTATAAACCAAGTAGTGGGTACACATCTAACACCAAATCTCTTCATGCTTTTATCTTAGACTTCCTAGCCTTCAGAACTATGAAAAATAATGTTTGTTGTTTAACACAGTCTCTGGTGTTCTGTTGTAGCAATTTAAACTGATTAAAACACTAAGCATTTAAAAACTTTTATAATTCAGTCTTTAGAACAATTACTATGCTGATTTCATGCCCATTTTATAAGTAGAGAAAGTGAGGTTTAAGGAAGTTGGGTACCTTGCTTGAGGTCACAGAGTTTATGAGTTGTTGGGCTGGGATTCAACTCCAATTTTTCTGATTTTTGAAGTCCATGCTTTTCCCAGTAGCACATGTTTGGTTTTTTTTTTTTCCACTGAATTTTACTGTAGTGATCTTCTTCATTTCGCCTATGCATGATGGCCAGAGCCTCTGAGTTTGTCCTCCCCCCTTCCAATCTCTTACTGCTTCAATCAACCCTTCTCAATGTATCTCTCTTGCCAGGTTAATTTAGCTTAAACATGTATATCCCAAAGATATAGGTCCACAAAAGCTTTTTGTTGAAACTGGCAGGAGAGAGAGTGGTGAGTTTCCAGTGGCTTCACAGAACTTCAATTTTTCTGCTTCCAGTAACATTTTCAAAAACAACAACAAAAAAGAAAGCTATAAATAATCAGAAGAGGACAAAACAGTTAAAATTTCAAGAGTACTTGAATGAGACCTCAAGTCAGGTGAAATCTAGAGAGGAATAAGATGTGGAGAAGGGACAAGCCCATGGTCCAGATGTTGCCTCCTTTCCCCTCTGCTCCTTCCTATGCACCAAGAGGAGGAGGGTCCCTCTGCACAGCACAAGAGACCAGGTCTGGGAAACCTACCAACAATCCACAATGGAAACTGGAAAAGGAAACTGATGTTTTGATTAAGTGAATATCTGAAATTATTTCATTCCAAAGAAAAATATCCCAATGAAAGTGCCAAGCATTCAATATTCACAAACAGAAAACAGATGCAACATGTGTTCAGTCTGAAACTGACTTGGGAATAACTCTCATGAAGCTTGAGTGAGTACATATTTAAACAATATAATTCATAATAGCTTTGGAGAGGTTTCATAGAGGAGACAGAGGGGTACTATACACACATTTAGCTATCCCTAGAGTATGTGCATGAACCAAATGTAATAAATATATGTCTGCTGCTTAGCTTTGCAATTTCCACATACTTTTTAAATGATGGAATCACTTACCATATAAAACACTAAAATATTTTTTAGCAATATATATACTGGTAATGTTTTTAGAACCAAATTATCAAAATAATTAACCAGTGGAAAATATTTTTTTTTCTACTTCCCTAGTTCAATCCTTTCCTGAAAAAATTTTCTACTTCCTGATTTGGAAAATGAATTTGGAGCCAAGATTTACTTTCTCTTAGAAGGAAACCTTCAACAAAGCTTTCTCATCCTTTGATCCCCTTAGAAAAATGAGGCTTACCACTCTTCAGAAAACAAAATTCTTTGATAATTCATTGTTCAGTAACTTAAAAGTGTGTTTGGAGTGCAAAAATAAAATCATGGCTTTAAAGTGGTAATGGAATGGCTAAATTTTAGCTAATCTTTCATCCAAGTGGATCAAAATGTTTTAACAGGCCTGTAAAATGCTTCCATGTGTTTCTAAGCAGAAAGCTGAGGATGGATACTAAATTGTGACATTTTACAGTTTATACTGTCATCAGCATTTTGTATGTATTTTTTACTGTTGCTGTTGTTCTTTGTTTCCACAAATGAGGTTTTTCACATTTTGAATGTGTTGTTTTAGCAACCATTCCCACATTCAAAACAAATTCACATAGAATCTATTCAACAAACATAATTGAGTGCTTGCTGTGTACAAAACACTGCACTGTGCTGTTAGGAAATTTTCCATGTGACTTAAACTTTCATATTGGTTTATTTACATGTTAATTTTATTGACTAATTTTTTGAAACAAATTTTCAACGTGATTTTCTTTATTCTAGTTCCTCACTATCCCACCATGCAATTGACCATGTACCTCTGAAGTCTCAATTAATATATATATTAAGCATTCAATAAAATAAAAAGTATGAATTCTGTTAAAAATGTGATGTAAGATTAAATATTAAGTGAAATTAGAAATACATAGTTACAGTATGTGGTCTAAGACTGCATAAACAGATATGTGAACACTAAGGTATCATAGTAGATTATATCATTGGCCCTGATTCCTCTGCCCCACTCTCCCTCCCCCGCATCTACACTCTACCACGCCACTTTGCAATGCTTTCCCATGGTAGGCACAGCATAATTCTCTACCTTAGGCTTACTCATGTGAATTGCTTAAACCAATAGAATGAGACAGAAGTGACAGTGTGCTAGCTCCAAGATTAGGCCTCAAGAAATTTTTCATGCTTCCACTTTCTCTCTTGTGTTCTTGCCATCCATGAGAAGGATATGCCAGAGCTTGAAGTTCACAGGTGCTTGAAGAGAAAATTTAGACATTTGGAGATGAGTTGCCCCAGCAAAAGTACCCTAGACAAATCTAGCCTAGAGCAGATCTCTTAGTCAACCTACAATTTGAGCCCAGTTGATAGCAGCTTGTGAGTTTGCTAGGGCTGCCATAACAAAGTATCAGAGACTATGTAAGTAAAAACAACAGACATTTATTTCCTAACAGTTCTGCAGGCTGGAGATCTAAGATCAAGGCATCAACAGGTCTGGTTTCTTCTGAGGCCTCTCTCTGTGGTTTCTAGATGGTTGTCTTTATGTTCACATGGTGTTTTCTATATGCTCAGGTTTGTGTCCAAATCTCCTCTTTTTATAAGGATACCAATCTTATTGGATTAGGACCCACCCTTATGACCTCACTTTATCTTAATTACCTCTTTAAAGACCCCATCTCTGAATACAATCACATTCTGAGATACTGGGGATTTGGATTTCAACATATGAATTTTGAGGGCCATAATTCAGTCTATAATATCAGCGAAGCTCAACCTAAGTCAGTCAATACTTAGTCCTCAGGTGTCACACAGATTCATCGGCCATAATAATAAATTAGTACTTTAAGGCTTTGTTATAAAACATTAGCTGACTTATATAGACAGTATGAAAAGGTATTTAAATAATTATTGGATGATGAGATTTTTAGTAATTAAGAATTTTTTAAGATTGTTGCTACATATTATTTTAAGCTAGTTAAATTTATTTCAGAATGTAAACTAATACTTTTTCATTACCATAAAAACAGAAAATATAGTAATATATAAAATATAGAAACAAATATCACTTATCATCCGCCTCCCATCTCATCCATGGAAACTTGTGTTGGATATCTTCCAATTATTTCCTATTTACAAACACACACACACCCATACACATTTTTACACATATACCCATACATGGTTTTTTTTTTTTTTTTTTTTTACAAAAGGCATTATATCAAACATATTTTAAACTGCTTCTATTTTTAAAATAAGTTTTTTGCCCAAGGATAACATTCTATGTAAATAAATATAGAGCAACATTGTCTCTTTAATGACTGCATAGTATGCCATTTTACCATAATTTACCAACTTTTTAATGATTATTATTTAGATTGTATTAATTTTTCAGAATTTTCTTGTTTTTTCTTTTTTTAAATAATATATTTGGCTTTGGTACAAAGTTCAGTGAATTGAAATGAGGATGACGATAACAGCAGAACTGGTGATCTCATTTTATTAAACATTAATTCAATCAACATCTATGAGTTACCTACAATATATTTGAGTTACCTACAAAGCATATGACACTGTCTTACCAGTGACAGAAATGAAGTAGACACATGTGGTTTGAAATCTCCTCCTGCCTAGCAGGGGGAGCGGAGAGAGATGTTCCTGGGTGATCCTAAGGACTCTCCACCTTCAATCCACAAGGTTGCATATGAGATTATGAAAGAAGCTCAATGTAAATGGTCAGAAGAAACCTTTGCTTTTCAAGGTTTTCTAATTTTATAATGGATGACATTAAAATACCTTTTCTTAAGAGCACTAATTTTCTTTTTGTTTTTTCTTTTTGAATAAGAGAAAGATAAAACTCTCGTTTTCCTAGTAACAGGATATGTTTAGCAACTCTGAATATCTTCCCAAGAGCCTCCTAGGCAAGTATTTTCTGAGAAGTCTTTGGTGTAGTCTCTGTCCCTTCAACTTTGACCAGTCACCTGTCAATTGCAGCTCTGGTTTCTTTCCTGCTTTCTGCCATCTCATCTCTGTCCGTGTGGCCACAACAGGAAGTCAGTGCTGATCACACGAGGACAACCTCTACTTCTACAGCCCACCCGAACCAAGGCTGGCTGCATGGCTGCTGCCATTTGTTCTATAGTTTTGAGACCCCACCTTGGTTGTGATTTTGTGCCAGAGAATCTTTACCTCTGGATAATGCAGTGAAGACATTCTTGTATCATTTCAATTCCAGAATGCAAGGCCACCCATTGTGTTAAGTAATGAACTAAACAGAGGTATTCTTCTCTGCAAAATTGGAAACCTCATGGAAGGAAACAATATTTTTATCTGAGCACACACTGTCTGAATTCAGATCAGTGTGATCCATAAATTGTACAAACTCCATGCCAACCTACTTTCTTCACTTCCATCAGTAAATTTAGAAAGCACAGATTAGTGCAGCTATATTTAGTCTTTATTTCATTTAATGCTTTTAGCAATGCTAAGTGTTTTCAATATTAGGTTTCTAGGAAACCAATACTCATGCTGACAGATAATGTAAATGACAAGCATACTTACCACATACTTACCTCTGGATATACACTAAGTTGATCTGAGGTGCAGAAGAGTGAGACTGGGGACCAGCAGGTAAACCTATTTTCAATCAAAATGACAAAGGTCTGAGTCACGGAGTAGGATCAGATTTTATATTGAAATGTTTGTTAACAGATGAAATATAGAAAGTTGTAGATAATGTTAGTGTCATAATAACAATAATAGCAACAACAATAATCATAACTCAACCACAACGAATTATTGTATGCTTCCTGTTGCCTGATACTATGTTAAATACTTTATCTATATTAACTTGTTTCTTCTCCACAACCATATCATGAAGGCAAACACTATTACTGTTATTATTATCAGTATTATTTCCACTTTTTAGAAGATTGAGGCACAAAGCTATTATGTGATTTAGGTTATTAAGTGACAGAGTTGAGATTTTTACCAGGCTTTTAATTACTGCATTATACTATTTACATGCATTTATCTTTCATTGTGCTTTGCTGTACTGTCAAGCTCTTATCACTTTTATAATAAAATAATGACTATAAACATTTATTTAACAGGAAGGGTGGATTTTTGGCTCAAGACTCCTTATTTGAAGAGGATCACCATTGGAGGGAGTTAAGACCCAGCACTGCCAGTGGGGACTTTTAATACCCATTACAGCTCTTGCCACATTTCCATTTTTGATTCCTTCTAAACTAATAATGAAACAGGATTTCTAAGGAGTTGCTTTAAGACTTTTACACAGAGCTTTCTGTTGACAAAATGCATTGCATGCACAAAGTGCACCCTCTATAATGTAGGCCCTGGGTTGTCCGGCATGGTGTGCTCACCACAGGTAAGAAGAGATCCAGCTTCACCATCCATACCTCCTACATAAGTAACCCCCGAACTTTTTCCTAGGCCCCTGCCTTTGGCTCCCTTTCCTCCTTCCCTCATCTTCTCTTGGCTCATTCTAGGGGTGTTACTGGTACTAACTGTGCATACACCTCTGCATTCACCCTCCTCGAGAGTGGTGTCACTTTCAATCCACAGATAACAAATGCAGCAATGCAGGCAGCCAGGGAACTGGAGGCAGAGGACAAAAGACACATTGCTACTCTCTTACCTGATCTATCAGGTCAGCAGAAAATACCTTCTTGGGAGCAAAGCAAGATCACCAACCAGTCGGGAGGGAGGGTGCAGTTTCTGTGGCAGCTGAAGAAACTTCAGAGTGATGAACAAACTTGACATTTCCTACTGAAGCCATGTCCACACTCATCTGTATCCACATTTGCTTTTCCAAGTTGTGAATCGAAGAGTTTGGTGTAAGCATTGCATGTCCCAGTAATTAAATCCATCTCAGCCTCCTCATTAAGGCCAGTGAAGTCTGTGATAACTGGTATTTGACTGTAGACCAGTGTTTCAAAATGCATTGTAATTTGTCCTTCTGTGAATCCAGGCAGCGATTGACTACAAGTAGAAACTCTATGTCAATAACCCCATGTTTTCAACAGTAACCAATGCCTCACCTGCTAAGGGCCAAGAGTGCACAGTAAGATGGGCTTGGCTGCCAGACACCAGAGCTACTACACAATTCACTGAATGAAGATGCGAATTCTAAAGCCACAGGCACTGCTCCTGGCCTGGATCTGTGCACATATCTAAAGTCACATGTTGGGCCTTGGAAATTTTAAAATTCCCTAAAGGAAATTCTCCACAGAAATCAACCTTTCTCTTATTCTAAGAGTTGTTTTTATTTTCCTTTTTTTTTTTTTTTTGAGGCAGGGTCACATTCTATTGTCCAGGCTGGAGTGCAGTGGCACAATCTTGGCTCACTGCAGCCTCAACCTCCTGGGCTCAAGTGATCCTCCCACCTCAGCCTCCCAAGTAGCTGGGACTACAGGCACATGCCACTACACCCGGCTAATTTTTGTATTTTTTTGTTGAGCTGGATTTCACCATCTTGCCCAGGCTAGTCTTGAACTCCTGAGCTCAAGAGATCCAGCCAACTCGGCTTCTCAAAGTGTTGGGATTATAGGTGTGAACCACTGAGCCCGGTCTAAGAATTGTTAACAATTGCTTCCTCAATTAAATGTGCAAACTGTTTTTCTATTGATTTATAATACAAACCATTATTTTAATATGGGACTTTATTGTTTTTACTCAATACTTTGAATGTAGTACATAATACGTTCACATTGTCTAAAAATTAAAAAAAAAGACGTATATAAACTTTCTTTCCTATTTTGCTTTCCCAACTCTTCCTTACCACCATGGCCAACTGTGTTTTTTAGTTCCTTGTATTGTTGCAGAGAGTTTTAATGTGTAGAAAAGTAAATACAAATACATATGCACATAAACACATAATCTTTAAGAACAAATGAGGTAGAATTCATTCATTCACTCACTCATTCATTAGTCAACAAAAGGTGGCATCATCATGTGGCTAAGAGTATGGACTTTAAAGTCAAGTAGACCCAGGTTTGGAGTCTGGCCCTATCCCTTACTAGTTGTACAACCTCAGTCAAGCTACGAAGCCTGTCTGCGGCTTCATTTACTCAACAGCAAAATGAGGGTAAGAATATCTACTTACAGGTACGTGACGGTAGAATACAAGCAAAAATTTGAAGCACTAATCACAGTGACTACCACATAATTGGCCTCAGAATGTTACTAATTATAGTCACTAAATATTTACAGGTGCCTATTATATACTACGTACTTCAAACATGTAAGTCACAGTTTCTGACCTTAAGGAGCTTGCAAAAATAACAAGGAAGACGTATGTCATTTCAAAATTTTTAAAAAATTCTTAGAAAAGCACAGTTAAGAAAACAAAAAGGCAAGCCATAGAGTTGTAGAAAATGTTTGCAAAACATCTGACAAAGGACTTGTAACCAGATTTGTAGTAAACCCTTATAACTTACTAAGACAACCAACACAATTGAAAAGAAGGCAAAACACTTAAACAGGTATTTCACCAAGGAAAGATATAGTAATAGTTAATAGACACTGTGAAAAGAAGCTCAACACAATTAGTCAGTAGGGAAATGCAAATTCAGACCAAACAATACACAACTACACACCCCCTAGTATGGCTAAAATTAAAAAGACTGACCAATATTAAGTGTTAGGGTGTAGAGCAACTGGAACTCTCAGATGTTGCTGATGAAATATAGTCTGGCATTTTCATAGGATCCAGCAATCCCACTGCTGGGTATTTACTCAAGAAAAATGAAAACATAAGTTTATACAAAGACTTGTATGCAAATGTTCATAGTAACACTGTTCATAGAAGCAAAAGAGAAACAATGCAAATGTCCATTGATTGGAAATTCAATATATTGTAATAAATTTTTATAAAAGGAATACACCGCTGATACAGACAACAACTTCGATGATCCTGAGAAATGTTATGCTAATTGAAAGAAACCATATAAAAAGACTACCTACTGTAATTGATTTCACCTATATAAAATTTCAGAAAGGACAAAACTATAGCAACAAAAAGAAAATCAGTGCTTGTCTGTGGCCAGAATTTAGACAGAGTTGACTGCAAAGGGGCATCAGGAAAGTTTTTGAGATGATGAAAATGTCCTACATCTTGATTGTGGTGTTGATGACATGACTGTATGATATAACAGATATAATCAAGTTAGGAAGAAGTCATATTGGATTAGGGAGTGTCCTAAATCCATTGACTGGTGTCCTCATAAGGAGAAAATGATTTGGAACAGAGAAGACACACTCAGAGGGGAATATGGCCATGTAGAGACAGAGGCAGAGATTGAAATGATGCAGCTAGCTACATTGCCACCAACCACAAAAGCTAGAAGAGACAAGGAAGAATTTGTCCTTAGAGCCTTTGGAGGGAGTACGGTCCTACCAATACTTTGATATTAGGCTTTTAGCCTCCAGAACTGTAAGACAATAACTTTCTATTGTTTTAAGCCACTTGGTTTATGATAATTTGTTATAGCAGCTCTAGTACACTAATACAGTAGTTGTACTGAATTATATTCTCAGTAGCATTGTATGAATATTTCTTTTCATTTGTAACTCATCAATAATTGGTATTATCAAACTTTTTACTTTTTGTAATTAAGACCATACACAATTGGTCAGGAATAAATTATTAGAGCAATGGAAAAGAGGACTCAAAAATCGACTGTACATTTATGAACATTTGACTTATTATAAGAATGTACTTCATAGCAAAGGGAAAAGTAGATGGACTTTTCACTAAATATTGCTGAAACAATTATATATCCTTATGGGAAAAATGTAATTGGACCTCAATCTTACTCTATGCTCAAAAATCAATTCCACATGAATTAAAAACTTAAGCAAGAAAGGCAAAACTATAAATCTTTGAAAAAAGAAGAAAATAATATCTTCATATCTTAGGGTAAGCAAGAAAAAGGTTAACAAATTGTAGTACTTTAAAATTGTTTCAGTCTTCTGCTTCCAACCAAGATGGTGTAATATAGTGCCAGATTTACCCTCTCCCCCAAACCAACTAAAAACTAGGCAAATATATGAAACAATAGTTATCAGACATCGGGCTGCGCTGAAGAGTGATCCATGGGAGACAGGAAAAACAGAATGAGGGCAGCATTACTGTTATAGACTGAATTGTATTCCTCTATAGTTAGTATGTTGAAGCCTTAGCCCCCAGTACCTCAGAATGTGATGGTATTTGGAGACAGGGCCTTTAAAAAGATGATTAAGTTAAAATGAGGCCACTAAGGTGGGCCCTAGTCTGGCCTGGCCGATGTCCTTATAAGAAGAGAAATTTGGACAAATAAGGAGATTCCAGGGGTGCACACCCACATATAGATAAATGATCATGTCAGGACACAGTAAGAAGGTGGCCATCTACAAGCCAAGAAGGGAGACCTTAGCAGCAACAAAACCTTACATCTTAATCCTGGGCATCTAGCCTTCAGAACTGTGAGAAAATACATTTCTGTTGTTAAAGCTGTGGTTTTAATACCCAATCTGTGGGTATCTTGTTATGGCCACCCCAGCAAATTAATACACCTATGATTGCTCCAGCTTACTTTCTGGAGACAATTTGCAGGCCACAGTGCACGGAAGGAGAAATCCAGATGCAACCCAGTGGTCTTTCTGAGCTGAGGAGGTGGAGCTGGGAGTCTCAGAAGATCAAAATGGCTTGACTTCATAGAACAGAGTACTGGAGAGGACAGAGCTATACAGAGAGAAAGAATTTCAGATATCTGTAGCTAAGTCTTCAACTATATACTGATCAGCATATATATGTAACTTAATGGGTGAGGTTGGAGAAAGAGCCATCCAAAAGTATCAGAGGAAACAGTACTTGGATCTCAAATAGGGCTGGAAGTAGTTTGTATTTTTATCAGTCAGATTACAAAACCCCATAATTAATGTAGCAACAGGTAGAGTTCTCAGAAGGGCATCGCCTATAGTTGGAAAAAATCAACTCTAGACTAATGGCTGCTTTGATCTCATATAACAAAACTTAAAAGGAGGTCAAGAGAAGGTCAAGCTGTTTCTATAAATTACCTGACTTTTGGAACAAAGCTTAAGATTTTTTAGGCCGGGCGCGGTGGCTCACGCCTGTAATCCCTGCACTTTGGGAAGCCGAGGCGGGCGGATCACGAGGTCAGGAGATCGAGACCATCCTGGCTAACACGGTGAAACCCCGTCTCTACTAAAAACACAAAAAATTAGCCGGGCGCGGTGGCGGGCGCCTGTAGTCCCAGCTACTTGGGAGGCTGAGGCAGGAGAATGGCGCGGACCCAGGAGGCGGAGCTTGCAGTGAGCCGAGATTGCGCCACTGCACTCCAGCCTGGGCAACAGAGTGAAGACTCCGCCTCAAAAAAAAAAAAAAAAAAAAAAAAAAAGATTTTTTATAGATATACAAAAATCTAGCCTCTAACAAGGTAAAATTCACAATGTCTGGCAAATAAGACAATGAAAAAATAAGACAATTTTCTTCTTATTTTGCATCCAAAATAAGGAGAAAAAAAAATCTAGTCAGTAGAGACGGATCCATATATTATACAAGTGGTAAATTAGGTGTGTAAATAGGGACATTAAAATAGTTATAACGATATTCCACATGTTTAAGAAGATAGAAAATGGCTTTTTCAATTCAACAAGTGAAAAAAAAGTAGAGGAAAGATTGAGCATATTGTATGATGACATTAAAGACATAAAAAAGATCCAAACATAACTTCAACAGATGAAAAATACGATGTCTAGGATATATAATAATGGATAGGACTAAAATCAGATCAAATACTGCAGAAAAAAGATTCGTGAACTTGAAGACATAGGAATCAAAACTATTCAAAATGTGACAAAGAGAGAAAGACTGAAAAAAGATAAAGAGAGCATTATTAAACTGTGGGATAGCATTAAGTAGCCTAATACTGTGGTTTGGCTTTGAGTCCCCAACCAAATCTAATCTTGAATTGTAATACCCATATGTCAAGGGAGAGACCTAGTGGGAGGTGATTGGATCATGGGGGTGGTTTTCCCCATGCTGTTCTTGTGACACTGAGTGAATTCTCACGAGATCTTATGGTTTTATAAATGGTAGTTATTCCTGAGCTCTCACAAGCTCTCTCTTTCCTGCCACCATGTGAAAGTGTCTTTGCTTCCCCTTCACATTCTGCCACAATTGTAAGTTTCCTGAGGCCTCCGCAGCCATGCAGAACAGTGAAAAGAATATCTTTTCTTTACAAATTACCCAGTCTCAGGCAGTTCTTTACAGCAGTGTGAAAATGAACTAATACAGCTAATAAACCTGTAATAATAGCTTCTGAAGGAGGAGCGTGAGGGTAGAAAAAATAATGAAGGAAATATAATAACAACTGAAAAAATTTAAAATGTGATGAAAACTATGGGCCTACAGATTCAGGAACCTCAAAGAATCCCTAGCACAAGAAACCTGAAGAAAATATTACAAGAAATATAATGATCAAATTGCTTGAAACCAGTGAGAAAGATAAAAATCTTAAGAGCAGCTAGAAAGAATATACATTATGTACAGAGAAACAAATATTATATAAAAATGACACCAGATACCTCATTAGAAGCAACGGAAACCAAGAGAGAGTGAGGCAGCATCTTTAAAATATTGAAAGAAAAAGACTACCCAGCTAAAATTCTATATCCAGTAAAAATAGCTTTCCAAAGCAAAAGGCTACATACTTTTTCAGATGGTAAATTTAAACTGTCTGTTTCTTTAAAAACTAAAAACAAAAACAAAAAAACAAACAGAACAGAGAAAGTATTTATAACACATATATCCAAAAAACCCCTGGTATTCAAAATATATAAATATTAGTATAAATCAATAAGCAAAATGGTTAGAAGACCTAAATATGTATGTTACAAAAGAAGAAATCAAATGGCTAATAAATACATAAAAGGTACAAAAATCTTTTGGTAGCCAGAGAATTACAAATTACAACCATACCATTAAATACCTATCTTATTGGCTAAACAATGAAAAGCTCACATCTCACCTTTTCTTTTATGATTTATAAGGAGAGAGTGAGGGCAATATTATTTATTTATTTATTTATTTATTTTTGAGATGGAGTCTCTCTCTCTCGCCCAGGCTGGAGTGCAGTGACCAAATCTTAGCTCACTGCAAGCTCCACCTCCTGGGTTCACGCCATTCTCCTGCCTCAGCCTCCCGAGTAGCTGGGACTACAGGCGCCTGCCACCATGCCCGGCTAGTTTTTTGTATTTTTTAGTAGAGACGGGGTTTCACCATGTTAGTCAGGATGGTCTCGATTTCCTGACCTCGTGATCCGCCGGTCTTGGTCTCCCAAAGTGCCGGGATTACAGGCTTGAGCCACCGGGCCCGGCCAATATTATTTTAAATACATTTCTATTCAGTAAAAATAGATTCTTATTTCTCTCCCTGATACAGTGATAACAATGTATCGAAATGATTGAGGCAGTTTGTATAAAAACAGCTACAAATTGGTTTTCTTATTGAGTTTTCAGAAGTCTTAAATTAGAACCAATGAGTCAGAATATTATATAGATTAAATTATGTTAAGTTTTATTAATAATGTTAGCAATCATGGAACTAGAATATCCAAAGGAATATTCTTAATCTGGTAATTAAATTTGAAAGAATTGTTATAGAAATACTTTTGTATTTTTTTAGCTAATTAATTTATGAGACTAGAAAAGATTGTGGTTTCATTGTGTGAGTTTATTTTACCAAAAATAACTGTTACTGTTTGAATGAAAAAAATTTCTCATTTAGAGTAAGAACTATATATTACTTATTTCTTTGTCCCTTGTGCTTCTGAGAGTGCCTGGGAAATAGAAGGTTGCTCACAAATTTTTTTGGACAGACTTTTGATGTTCTAAGATTTTTTTGTAAACTTTAGGAAAAGGTTAAACTCAACTCCTATTAGAGAATTTGTTTCTCTCCTCTTTCCCTTACATTATCCAGTATGTTTATCAACATTGATCAACACATATAATTAAATGCTTGTCTTCAAAATTCAAATAAGTGAAGCTATAAAGGCTAGCATGTGTTCATTTAAGCTGAGATTAACTTTAGAAACCCCAAGTAAGAACAATTCTACTCAGCAAGATGGAAGACTAATGATCAATGTCATAAGGTATGAAGTTGTATTAGACCGTTCTTGCATTGGTATAAAGAAATACCTGAGACTGGGTAATTTATGAGAAAATAGTTTTAATTGGCTCATGGTTCTGCAGGCTGTACAGGAAGCATAGCACAAGCACCTGCTTCTGGGGAGGCCTCAGGAAGCTTCCAATCTTGGTGGAAGGTGAAGGGGAGCAGGCGTCTTACAGTCTTACATGGCAGCAGCACAGACTAGAGAGAAGGTGAGCGGGTAGGTGTCATACAGTTTTTTCTTTTTCTTTTTTTTTTTTGAGACGGAGTCTCGCTCTGTTGCCCAGGCTGGAGCGCAGTGGCGCAATCTGGGCTCACTGCAAGCTCCGTCTCCAGGGTTCACGCCATTCTCCTGCCTCAGCCTCCTGAGTAGCTGGGACTGCAGGCGCCCGCCACCACGCCCGGCTCATTTTTTGTATTTTTAGTAGAGTCGGGGTTTTACTATGTTAGCCAGGATGGTCTCGATCTCTGGACCTCGTGATTTGCCCGCCTCTGTCTCCCAAAGTGCTGGGATTACAGGCGTGAGCCACCGCGCCGGGCTAGTGCCATCCACTTTCAAATGACCATATCTCAGGAGAACTCACTCACTATCAGGAGGACAGCACCAAGGGGCTGATGCTAAACCCTTCATGAGAAATCTGCCCGCATGACCCAATCATCTTTCACCAGGCTCCCCGCTCTAACACTGGGGATTACATTTCAACATGAGATTTGGAGGGGACACATATTCAAACAATATCAAAGTTGATTGCTTTTCAGTGAAACCACCCATGAAATGCCAACTAGAAAGATGGAAAGAAAGGTGATCAAATTACTTTCTACAACTTTTAAAAAAATGTGAATAAGGGCTTTTGAAACAAGGTTCAAATCAAATACAGTAAGCATTTATGGAACATCTACCATGTGACAGAAGCTGTGTAAGTTATAGCTCTGGTTTGATTCTTACAATCGCAACAATGCATCTGTCCTAAATTAGTGATATGGTGTGGCTGTGTCCCTACCCAAATCTCATCTTGAATTGTATGCCCGTAATCTCCACGTGTTGTGGGAGGGACCTAGTGGGAGATAACTTGAATCAGGGGTGGTTTCCCATGCTGTTCTTGTGGTAGTGAATACGCCTCATGAGATGTGATGGTTTTATCAAGGGTTTCCACTTTTGTATCTTCGTTTGCTCTTGCTGCTGCCATTTAAGAAGTGTCTTTCACCTCCTGCTTTGATTCTGAGGCTTTCCCAGCCATGTGGAACTGTAAGTTCAATTAAACCTCTTTTTCTTCCCAGTCTCAGCTATGTCTTTATCGCAGTGTGAAATACAGTAAATTGGTACCAGTAGAGTGGGGCGCTACTTAAAAGCTACCTGAAAATGTGAAAGTGACTTTGGAACTGAGTAACAGGCAGAGGTTGGAACAGTTTGGAGGGCTCAGAAGAAGACAGGAAAATGTGGGAAAGTTTGGAACCTCCTAGATACTTGTTGAATGGCTTTGACCAACAGCCTGATAGCAATATGGACAATAAGGTCCAGGCTGAGATGGTCTCAGATGGAGATCAGGAACTTGTTGGGAACTGGAGCAAAGGTGACTCCTGTTATGTTTTAGCAAAGAGACTGGCAGCACTTTGCCACTGCCCTAGAGATTTGTGAAACTTTGAACTTGAGAGAGACGGTTTAGGGTATCTGGCAGAAGACATTTCTAAACAGCAAAGTATTCAAGAGGTGACTTGGGTGCTATTGAAGGCACTCAGTTTTATAAGGGAAGCAGAACATAAAAGTTTGAAAATTTGCAGCCTGACAGTGTGATAGAAAAGAAAAACCCATTTTCTGAGGAGAAATTCAAGCCGGCTGCAGAAATTTGCATAAGTAATGAGGAGTAAGAGGGGATGTTAATCCCTAAGACAATAGGAAAAATGTCTGATGAGGGCGACCCCTTTCTTTAAGAAATGGTGGGATCTGGAAATGTACATCTTTGGAGTTGTTTCAAATTGAACTAATTTCGAGAGAATATGCATTTATCAATGAACACTTTTTAAAGTTTTTTTTTTTTTTTTTTTTTTTTTAGAGACAGAGTCTCACTCTGTTGCCCAGGCTGGAGTGCAGTGGCATGATCATAGCTGACTGTAACCCCAAACTACTTGGCTCAAGTGATCCTCTCTCCTCAGCCTTCCAAGTAGTCAGGGCTACAGGTGCACTAACATGCTCAGCTAATTTTTTTTCTTTTCTTTTTTTTTATAGAGATGGGGTCTCAGTATGTTGCCCAGGTGGGTCTTGAACTCCTGGCCTTAAGTGATGTTCCCACGTTGGTCTTCCAAAGTGTTGGGATTATCGGCATGAGCCAAGCAAGGATCATGGTCCAATGAGTACTTTTTATAGTGACAAATAATAATATTACTTCCTTAGAACATTTATAGTAAATTAGTTGATATATTAATCAGGTGATAATTGCATTTTGGTGCAGTCAGAAACTCAATAAACACATGGAAAACTGATAATCACTAATTATAACAATAATACTAGATCCTAGATGTTGAGATTCATCGTGAATATTATGGAGCCTATTTGGTAACAAGCAAGAAAAAAATTGAAAGTGTAAGTTCAGTTGTAGCAGAAGATAAACTGCTCATTAAAATAAATATAAATACGTGGCAGATTTGATAAAGCAGTAAAGATTATTTTTGGCCACTAGAGGGAGCTCATACTCTAAAAACTCTTTGGAGCACCCATCGGGTTTCAAGGACCACTGCAGGTTTTAAAAATCAGTAATGATTTGCCCTGAATTGTTTTTGGAGGCTTCTTACACTCTAACATACCAGAGGGACGGGTAAGTAACAAAAATTGTAAGTCAATGTGAATATTTCAGAACTGGCCCTAGATGTTCAAAAAAAAAAAAAAAAATTCTCTGATCATACATATTTAAAGTTAGGGATTTAATTCACTCTTCTCCCCCTAACCATAAAGTATTTCTTTGAAAAGGTATTTTATTTGAAAAGCCACATTTCTCCAGAAAGTAAAATCTGTGGAATTATTTGTTTTCACTATTCAGGGAATAGGAGAATTTGGGTTATAATTTTGTCATTATGTGTATTTCACAGTCTTATCTACCTCTGGAATGTCTCTTAAGCCTCGTCTCTTTAACCTCAGTCCCATGGCCAGCCTTATTTGCGGGCTCATTGCTTCTCCCTGGCCTGTCATGATAGTTTCTTCACCGGTCTCCCCAGGCTCACTGACCACCCCATCTAGTGTCTTCCAAATGCAATTGCCTTTTACGTCCATCACTTTCAGAACAATGTTTTTATGAAACATATTTTTGATCACATTACTTTTCTGCTCAAAACTTCTTACTAGCTCCCTACTTCTACAAAACAAGTCCACAAACTTCTACTTGGTGTTCAAGGTCCAATTCAATGCCACCTCCTTTTCAGGCCCACTGACTCCAGGCTGGAAGAATTCTGTCCCTCTCTTTTCTGAGTTCTCTTAGTAGCTATTTTCTGTACAGACCTCACGGCATACCTCCTTACTGCTTTATTTTGTAGTCGCTTATGAGCATTTCTTATATCACCTCTATGGCCAACTTCCTTAAAGAGTGCCTCCTTGCTCAGAAACCAGAGAGGAAGCTTTGCCTCAGCAAGGAAGTGATGTTGAAGGCCAATTTAAGAGATTCAGATTTGGGAGAAATTCTCATGTGGAATTGCTAGAACTGGATGTTCTGGCTGTGTAACAAGCCACTGCAAAAATTTAGGAGCTTCAAATGACAGCTTATTATTATCTCTGAAGCTTCTGAGGGTTAACTAGACTCAGGTGGTTCTCGCTTTGAGTTTCCAAACGTGATTGCAATCACATGGTGGTTGGACTGGGGTCCTCTGAATGCTCAACCAAGCTCAACATCCGACATGGCTTCTTCGCTTACCTGTCTGGATCCCTGGGCTGGGATGGCCAAAATCTCTGGGGTTTGGCCAAATACCTTGCTTTCTCCACATGTCCCCTCCATGTGGCTAGCTTGGGCTTCCTCAATGCATGGTGGTCTCAGCTTACATGTCATATATGGTGGCTGACTTTCTCTAGAATAAGGAGGGAATAGGGCCTTTCAAAAGTCCCAGATAGAAGTGGCAAGGTTTCCTATGCCCTAACTTTGGAAATCCCACAGCATCACTTCCTCCAAGTGCAGCCCAGACCCAGTGTGGGAGGAGACGGCACAAGAGCATGGATGCTAGAAAGGGTGGTTCCTCATGGGGCCTTCTCTGAAGCATGGCTACCTCGCATGCTCACAATTTCAATGGGAAAAACATCCAGCTCTGAGGAACGGAAGGGATAAGCGGAAGACACACCAATCAGAAGAACGGGAAAAGATCCGGGTGACAGAAACTTAGTTTTAAGAGGAAAAAAGGTGGTCAGTCACTACTGTTTAACATGTCTGCAGACCTTTTTACACTCTTCTCACTGAGAGGTGGGGCTATGTTTCCTCCCCTTGAAACTGGGCAGGCTTTTCTGAACGTTTTATCCAGTAGAGTATAACAGAATTCATGCTATGCAGCTTCCAAGATAAGGTCAAAAGAGGGGATGCAGTTTCTACCACGTTTCTGAAATATTTGTTCCTGAAACCTTCAGCTACTATGTGAGCCGTCTGATTTTTCTGAGGCTGCCATGTTGTGAGAAGCCCAAATTAGTCCATGTAAAGACCACATGGAGAGGTTTTGAGACTACATGAAGAGAGAGATGCACAGCCAACCCTTTCCCAAAACCCTGACCCACAGAGGCTGTGAGAGATAGCTTGACTGTAGCTGTTTTAAGCTGCTATGTTTTGGGGCGGTTTTGTTGCTGTATTTTGTTTTTAAAAGACAGGGTCTCCTCTCCCTCTGTTGCCCAGGTTTGAGTACAGTGGTGCAATCATAGCTCACTGCAGCCTCAAACTCCTGGACTCAATTAATCCTCAGGCCTCAGCCTCCCAGGTTGCTAGGACTACAGGCATGCGCCACCACAGTTGGCTAATATTTTTAGTTTTTTATTTTTTGTAGAGAGGGTTCTCTCTATCTTGTCCAAGCTGGTCTCAAACTCCTGGGCTCCAGTGAACCTCTCACCTCGGCCTCCCAAAGTGTAAGCTACTATGTTTTGGAATGACTTTTTCATGCTGCAAAGTATAACTGGAACAGGTGAAGATTGAAAACACCTTATATATAGTGACTACGTGATTGTCTTCCTGTCCTCCTTTCTGTCTTTGTTTTTAACAAGACCGAAGCTTCTCCTGATGCAGCAGGGGAATCTCCTGATTCCCCACCTGCCTCCTTCTAGGCAGGGGCTGGGGCCCTCCACGTGAGGCCTGCTGTCCCCGGGCCCTCCACGTGAGGCCTGCTGTCCCCGGGCCCTCCACGTGAGGCCTGCTGTCCCCGGGCCCTCCACGTGAGGCCTGCTGTCCCCAGACCCCTCCCGTGAGCCTGCTGTCCCGGGCCCCCCTCCCAGTAGAGCCTTCTGTCCCAGGCCCCTCCCATTGAGGCCTTCTGTCCCCGGGCCCTCCCGTGGGCCTTCTGTCCCCAGACCCCTCCCGTGAGGCCTGCTGTCCCGGGTACTCACGTGAGCCTGCTGTCCCCGGTCCTCCCGTGGGGCCTGCTGTCCCGGGCAGTCCACGTGAGGCCTGCTGTCCCGAGACCCTCATTGAGGCCTGCTGTCCCAGACCCCTCCGTGCCTGTCCCATGGCTATCCGACCCCTCCATCCCAGGCCCCTCCACGTGGCTCCCATTCTGTCCCCAGGCCCCTCCACGTGGCTTCCATTTCCAAGGCCCTGCTGTCCAGGCCCAGCCCCTCCGCGTGAGAGCCTGCTGTTGGAGCCCCTCCACACGTGAGCCTGCTGTCCCAGGCCCCTCCACGTAGGCCTGCTGTCCCAGACCCCTCCCGTGAGCCTGCTGTCCCCAGTCCTCCCGTGAAGCCTGTCCAGGCCTCCCACATTGAGCCTGCTGTCCCAGGTCCTCCGTGAGCCTGCTGTCCGATGGGTCCTCCGTGAGGCCTGCTGTCCCACGGGTCCTCCGCGCGTGGGGCCTGCTGCTGTCCCAGGCCCCTCCTTGTGAGGGCCTGCTGTGCATGGAGTCCTCCCGCGTGAGGAGCCTGCTGTCCGTGGAGTCCCTCGTGAGCCTGCTGTCCCTGGGCCACCCACATGAGGCCTGCTGTCCGTAGGTCCTCCACGTGAGGCCTGCTGTCCGTAGGTCCTCCATGAGGCCTGCTGTCCCCGGGCCCTCCACGTGAGGCCTGCTCGTGGGAGTCCTCCACGTCAGGCCACCTGCTGTCCCAGACCCTCAGAGTGAGAAGCCTTTTGTCCCTGGTCCTGTGGCTGCACCTCCTGGTGGATGCAACCACGGCCACACGTCCATCTCATCTCTACCACATCTGAGTCACAGTTTCCAGAGCAGAAAACTCTTGCTAACATTTAGGATTTAGACAGCATCTCTTTGCTTCTCTTTTCCCAATTTTAGACTTCCCTTGTAAGGAAAGAAAACCATTATAATTCTGAGAAGCATGGGCCAGACAAAGCCTTCCGAAGCTTCATGGCCATTTTCCTCAGCTCATAGTGCCCTGCTAGGCCAGGGGTAAGGTCACTCTCCCCGCAATCCATCCATCCTGTTCCAAGTCAGGAGCCCTCACAGAGTTTCTCAGCTTCCCACTAGTAGGTCTTTGTTCATCCCATTCTCCCACCTTGAAGCAAATTGGAGCCACCTTCTTTTTTCCCCTCCTCTTGGGAGTTGCTTTATTTTGGGTTTCTTTGTACAAGTTGTTGCCATAGCCCTTGGTGGGAAGGATCAAGATGGATCCTCTCATCCTTCCCCTTACTGAGCAGAAGTGTCTGACCCTCTGGCCTTCTATGAACCACTGGGACCCACACAAAACATGTCAGATCCAAAGAGCACTGGCCTCTGAACATGGAAGTAGGTGGGCAACTGAAGGAAAGGCGAATAGCGAGAGCAGGGGAGGGGAGGACGAAGGGAAGAAGGGAAGGGCTGAGAGATAAGACACTGACACGTGCAGTGAGCTTAGCTGGGTATGGTGGTGTGAGACCGTAGTCACAACTCCTTGGGAGGCTGAGAGAAGAGGGTCGCTTGAGTCCAGGAGTTCATGTCTATCCTGGGCAACATAAAGAGACCCTGTCTCTTAGAGAGAGAGGGAGAGAGACTAGAAGTCCTGGACATGGCCAGGCTGTGGGCAGCCCACGGATGGGGTGAGATGTCAGTGTGATCATCCCTGGAAGTGTGAAGGAAGGGTACGGCGGGTTATTGAATGCGCTGTGTCATTCAATTACTGTCATCATTTGGATTTTATACGGGATGGGGGTTGGGAATTCCTGGTCTACTTGTGCTGGAGAGATGTTTAGGTTTTCTCGGATGGTAACAGAGGGCACCAGCAGTTGTTTGGTGGCATTGGAGGAACAGCTTTTTGTATCCCAAATGACCCTTTCCAGATAAAATTGAAGCTGGATTGAGACTTCGGGAGGATAAGTATAAAGTTGTAAGTGGGTGGGACAGAGAACAGTGACGCAAATGTCAAACCTTCTGCCTTGTCACTCCTATCTTAGGCTGAATGTGAGGTGCCCAGTTCTTTCCTTTCCGGGAACCCTTGAAGCTTTTTTCCTTTCTTTAAAGCTCACTTAGTGGTTAAAGACTTGAGATGGGCTGTAAAGCTGTGAAAAGCCTGGGAGGAAATGGTGTTGGCATGAAGGGGTAAAGCCAGCTTGGAGGAGTGCCAGTGGCAGGGACCCACACTGATTCCTCTTGTTCTTATGCCCTTCTAAATATGTCTCTGAAGCACAGGAGAACATTCTTAGGGAAAAAAAATGTTCATTGACCTCATTCCAAGAAAATCAGTAACAACATCCAATTGTCTTTGAGAGGAAAGAAGAGGACATTGGGAGCCATGGCATCTAGAGGAAAAGCGAGAACCACCGGTCTTCCTTTCAGACTTCGCAGTGGGATCTTGGCGCCACAGATAAACAAAGGCACTGGCAGAAAGGAAAGTGCAAATCAGAGGAGAGGTCTGGCAGGCTACAGCCAGAGCAGGGGCAGGGGGCGAGAAAACCCTGGGTCCGAGGATCCTGGTTCTCTTCCTTAACAACCTTTGGGTTCCTCTTTCTGAAACAAGACTTGAGAGCATGTCCTCTGGCCTGGGGGACTTGGGTGAATCTGAGGCACCCCAGGTAGCAATGATGGCCGGTTTTGCACTTGAGCTGGAGGGAAAGCCAGTGGTGCTGAAAGCAATGGAGATCCAGGGTACAGAGACCTTCTTGCCAAACCCATTCCCAGGCTTTCTGCCTCTCTGGGAATGGAGAGAGAGAGAATGCCTTGGCTGATTTCCTGAAATCCAGTTCGTGGAGCCACAACCCCAGTGAGTGTTCACTCAGAAAACAAATACGCAATAGAGGACAGGCACCGGCTAGGAAACTCCACTCGGAAAGGGATCAGCTGTTGTGCTCAGGGGCACACTGCTTTGGTCCAGGAAGTCAGTAAAGCGCAAACAGGATCCCAGCGAGGTCATTTGTTTTGGAGAAGACAGAGAGAGGAGAAGGGAGGGGCAGCCGTGTGAACGTGCAGTTATGTCAGCAGTTATCCCAGATCCCTGGGACGTCCTGCCTGAGCACACCGGGGAGAACCTCTCCCTGCTCACTAGTCCTCGGGCAGTACAGCTCCCACTGAATGTCTGTCGGCGTAATTAAAAAACGAACCCCCCTCCAAGTGCAAGATCAACGCCCAGGGTTACCTTCCTGGGGAGCTGCCCAGGGGGAGCGTGGTTTCCTAAGAAAACTTTTGTGATTGTGATCTGCGTAGAATGTTTTTGCTCCTTTTTTTTTTGTTGTTGAGACAAGGTCTGGCTTTGTTTCTATCAGGACATGTTTGAATGTTCTTCCAGAAACTCTACTGGGAAGAGAGCTCAGTTGGTCTTCTAGGAGAGATAATTGTTGGCACATCAGGGGCCAGAAGCTCATCTCTTCATTCTCTGGGCTTGGGGAAGAGGTGGCATCATTTCACCCTTAGAGCATAGGATAAATGTTATGATTATTCAAGCAAAAAGGCATTCTACTTGCTACTTTTGATTTAGCATTACAGTTTCTAAGTACATCTTCCATTTCTTCCAGTACATCTATCCCAAAGATGTACTGGAAGAAATGGAAAGATGTATTCACAAGGCTGCCTATCGGAGCATGATTTGTGTATTAGAAACAACTCAAATGTCCATCGATAGGGGACGCTCAACTATGGTACATTCACACAACGCAGTAGTACACAGCTCTAAAAAAAAGAAGAATATCTCTATGTGCAGGTATGAAAGGATTTCCAAAATATATAGTTGATCAATTAAATATTAAGATATGATCATTAAAACTCAAAACAAAATGAAAAAAATCAAACCTAACTAGATATTGAGTTGGTGGCATATTCTCTTGGGAGAAAGTATTTCAAGTGACATTAAAACATGGGAATTGACTGCAGACATCAAGTGGGATATACACTTAGAACAAAAGGAACTGCAGAAACACACACACACAAAAACTTCAAATGTTTCCAGTAATTACTTTGTCATGGAAAGTTTTCCTATTGTTATTCGGAGACTATTGTATATGTTTCCTGGTATAAAACAAGTGAGTAATATGTAAGTGTTGTTGGGAACCAGCAATTTAGGTTGAAAAGAGATGTAAATTTAAGTGAGATCAAGTAAAAGCCCTGTAGTCCTGAATCAGAATTTGAATTGGAAACATTCAATTATAAATATGATGTTTTATCTACATATCTATCTATCTATCTATCTATCTATCTATCTATCTATCTATCTATCTACAGATCCATTCATTGATCTACCCCTAATCTCCTAGCTTTGGGCCCCGAAAAGGCCTAGAAACAAAGAGCAACCTGTTAGCAATGAGCATCCCTAACACACAGACAATGCTCCCCTAAGAGTCAGGGCTCCTTAGAGAAGTACCTAGCTCCAGGTCTCAGTGAAAGATGTGCAAGATGCACATTTAACACCTGGTCCTACCTGAAAACAAGTATACTGTTGAAGACTACCATGGTTGTGTCACAAGGAGTCAAGAGTCAATTTTCAGGGATTCCCATTTGAATATCGGAAATAGTAACTGCAATAAGTTAAAGCACATCAATTATATTTAAATTTATGAGTTTATAAAAAAAGAAATTCCCTGGGATGTGATATCTGTGTGTCTGTGACAAATTGCAATGATAAGTCAAGAACAATAGTGTGACCACAGCAATAACAGCAGCAAGACAGCAGAGCAGGATTCAGGGATTGACACTGGTAAAGCAGCAGCAACAGGAGCCTGAAGGCCTTGAGGAGAATGGGTGTATGATGCTGGGGCCTGGCCAGTGGACAGGAAGGCCGAGAAGGGCACAGGTGGGACTGAGGTCCAGGGAAGACTGATGCAATCTACAGGGAGGTCTCACTATTACATTCACCTCCACGTTGTTGCCTTCCTGGTGCTATGACCCAGGAAATTTTGTGTTAGCATTAAGGAAATTGAAGTCTGTCACTCCGAGAATCTCATATTATTGTAGAAAAATCTAAACCCAGAGTTTTATTATTAAAATCAATCAATTTTATTAGAAACCAAAATGTTTTTCTGCACTTTTATTTCAAGTAGAAAATTTGTTTGAAAACTAAGATCCTCTGCAGCCATCTCACTGGGATTCATATCTGCAAGAGGATTTTCTCTTGTAATTTAAACTCTCCACAGTCCACCAATAATTCCTCTTTGCTCCTGCTCTCCAAGAGCTAAGTAAGTGACTCAGTTCGGTTTGGCTTTAAATTGTCTGTAGATCCTACCAGGCCCTTCTGTGGGGGTGTGTCTGAGCAGTGATTGAGGCTAAGCTTGCTTTGCTCAGGAGGCCTGATGATTTTCCTGACTGAGGTGCCATGATTGAATTTATGTATTTTTATGACTGTAGGCTTATTTCCTGGTTTTTCAGGTTTAAAAAGTACTATTTGAAATAATAAGCTTCGTTGTTTTCTTTTGATTGAATCTATGGTGGTAATAAAAAAATAAAGAACAGCTGTGCAGAGAGGTAACAATGACTCCGTAACTTCCAGCCAACCTTGGATAACAACAAAGGCCTACAACGCAAGAGAATGGAAATCTTCCTTGGGATAAACATTCTGGAAAACCTAACCCTAACCTTTGTGGTTTCCGTAATGTTCTGTATTTGTAAGAGAGAAGTGATCCACAGCGTGTAAAGACTGGAGACTCAGGAGCTGGGGGAAGCAATTTGGTAGATTTTCCTTTTACTACCTGTTCTGATGTACTGGTAAATTTAAACCCCACTATTTCTCTCTCATCTTCCTCTGTCCAGGTTACACTCCCTTGATCCCCCAATGAAAGTGAACCTTTCAACAGCTGGCCTCACCTCAGACCCAAAGCAGAAAGGAGTTGAACATTGACTAAAGGATTTAGATTCCTTATTTTATATAGGGAGCTGCAAAGTGCATAAAAACACTTTTGTTATTTGATACAAATACTCAATTTGACCTATATGTAGTGGTGGGCTTTATGTTATACTGCCACCTGAGTCTTAAAAACAAGGTCTGGAATGTCATTCTGGCTTGCATGTTTGATTCTATGAAAGGTGTTTGGGAACTGAAATTCTATCTCATTTTCCCCACTAAATTTGCTTATAGTTACACATAATTTTCTAAAATTGTGCAGGGCCAATTTCTGATGCCTGCACATGGTTCATATTTATACAAGGACTCAGGAGATTGCCAAAATGGCTGTACCCTGGGAAAGCTTTATAGGATAGATGATTTATGAGAATTGTTTGAAGCAGGAAAAGGGTAGGCTGGTGGAAAGGAGAGGCCAGGGAAAAGTTTGGAGGGGAGTAAAAGGCTTGGAATTGCCAGAATAATGCCAAGCAATGTGGAGGGATAAGTGGAATTTACTGGCTAGAACAGAGAAATCCAACTTATGTAGGTAGGCAAAGGGATGCTGTGGAAATGGCCATTGGTAACTAACTGTAGTTAGAAACTTTAATTTAAAGTAGTGGAAAACTGGCAACTTGGATTTGTTGAATGATTGAGTGGTAGGCATTGGTAAGTTTCTGAGTGGGAATATATATTTCAGAGTGGGGAATTATGTCATTAAAAAATATGAGGGACTAGGTGCAGTGACCCATACCTGTAACCCCAGAAATTTGGGCAGGCAAGGCAGGAGAATTCTTGAGGCCAAGAGTTTGAGACCAACCTGGGCAACATCTTTTGTAGAGATTGCATCTCTACAAAAGATTAAAAATTAGCAGGGTGTGGTGGTGCACACTTGTAGCCCCAGCTACTGCGGAGGCTGAGGTGGGAGGGTGGCTTGAACCTGGGAAGTCAAGGCTACAGTGAGCTGTGATTGTGCCACTGTACTCCAGCCTAGGTGACAGGGTGAGACCCTGTCTCAAAACAAACAAACAAACAAACAAACAAACAAACGAGCAAACACACAAACAACAAAGAAAGAAAGAAAGAGAGAAAAAAAAAAGGATATGAGAAAGTTTCTTCTTAGTCTCAACAAGGAAGTCTGGAAGAAAGGCATTTAGAGAAGTTTGAGGAATCTATAATGAGGTCCAAAGGGCCTTGAGTCAGGTAAGTATCAAGGCAAGGGCTCAAAGTGTTGTATGTAGGAAAAAGAAGTATTGTGAGACAGCAGCTCCAGGGCTAGATATGAGGCAGAAGAAAGTTTTTGGTTGAAGGGAAACACGAGGTCAAAAGTCAGGAAAATGTGAAGAACATAATGCCACTTCTAACAATGAAGCAAATTAGAAGAAAGGGGGATTGCTGCAGTAAAAAGAGTGATTGCGTGTGTAGAACATGGCATGCAACAGCTTTTTGAAAGGTAAAAGTTAGCAGAGAGTTATGGTTCATAAAACATTTTGTAGATGCCCAAAGATTATTTTTAAGTTTTATTGGGATGGTGTACAAGGGTTTTCAAAAGGATATTTATTTTGGTCTTCGCCTTACCAATGGCAGTTGGGTTCTTCCAGTGGCCTTAGGGAGGCACAGTAGGAGACCTGCAAGGAGTGCACCATGCGGGCACTGAGGCACATCCACAAAAGATGAAACTGGGAAAGCAGGCCGATTAGAGCAGAGGGAATAGACCATGCCAGGAGTTTTAGGTTTTACTCAACAACTAATGGAGGAATTGCTGCAGAAATCGCTAAGATGAGGGCAATTGATGCTTTTTCAATCCAGATAATGAATGGCATGGCCAAATGTACATGTTAGAAAAACCCAACTGGCAGCAGTAAGGACGACAGACTGAAGGTTAGGAGACCCTACAAGTGAGACCATCAGCTAGAAAGGAGTTATTTAAAGAAAGACAAGAAGTCCCATTTCCTGGAAAATGTTAGTTATGAAGATGCCAAGATGAGGACAGTTAAACAACATGGGCTAAATTCCCATGACATTTAGACTTAATGCCATGGCATCTATTGTACAACTAGAATACTGAGGGTTTTGAAACAGCTAGGGGTTAATTTGCTGCAGAAATTGCTAAGATGAAGGCAGGAAAGCATTTGAGTGAGCAGAGCCTTAAATGGGAAAAAGATAAAGAATGTTCTGGTTAAGACGTAAATTACAGAAACTGCCTGTATCAGTCAGGGTTCAGCCAGAGAGGCAGAATCAATAAGATATATATGTTTACAGGAAGGGATTTGACTTACACATGCATGAGGGCTGGCTAAGCAAGCCCAAAGTCCAAAGAGCAGGCAGGTGGGAAGGGAAGGTCATAAGCTACCTGGAATCCCATGAGCTTGAGCTGAAGCTTGGAGTCTCTGGGCTTTAGGAAGAGTCTAGTTGCTCCTTAAAAGGGCTTTGGCTTGACAAAATCAGGCCCAACCATATGATATCCCTTTTTTATTAACTCAAAATTAACTGACTTGGGGCTTTAATTATGTCTGTATAATCCCTGCTCAGCAGCACCTAGATTAGCATTCGGCAAAACATTTGGGATAAGGTGTGGATAGTCCACAAAATGGCCACTGCCCCCATCCATCCTCCAATTCTGAAGAGAGAATATCCTTGTGGTCCACCCTATCCAGAAACATGCTAGAGAGGGAATTCTGGGGGGTACAGTCCAAGCCATAACACTGCCATTCTAAGACAACGTTTCAGGTGGAGGATACAATTCTTAAGATTCTGAAAGTTGAAAATACAAATTATATTCTGTCTTTAATAGTCATAAGGTGTAAGTTTCTCCATGAAGTATTGCATGACTTTATTACTATTAAATGAGAATGTCTTATTTCAGAAAACATTCACATTTTAGTTATATTTCATTTTGTATTAAGTAATATACACATTTAATTTAACAAAGTGGAATATATATTTATAATTTAAATAAAAGATATTCGTAAATAAGGACCAAACTTACGATCAGGACACTAATTTTCTAAGGAAAAGTCAAACGACCTCTGTTTTCATCCATGGCTTAGCTTCAAATTAGCTTAGTCTCCTTGGCCAAATCCGTTATCCCATATCTGAGTTTTCTCAAGAGTAATATGAGGTAGCTGACTCAACACACTCCAAGGTCTTTCAAGATCTGGAAGTCTGTTGGCAGCATTCACAAAACAAATAATAAATTATTTCTTAAAAACGGTCTATTTGACATTATTGTCTACTTACATACAAATTCACTCAAATGATTCAATATCTCCTGCAGAATTAGCAACAGTTTCTATTGTTTTTTTTACTCGTGACTTTCTAGAAATTTGTATTTTATCATGGACCATCGACCTCCTTCAAGCAAATCCTCTTAGGCAAGCTTCAGAATGCTTCAGCCTTCACTGGATGGAAAATTTGAACTGCAGTGGGCTCCCTATATCAAGATTGAATTGACAGGCTGGGTGCGGTGGCTCATGCCTGTAATCCCAACAGTATATTTGGAAGGGCAAGGGGGGCAGATTGCTTGAGCCCAGGAGTTCAAGATCAGCCTGGGCACATGCAAAACCTCATCTCTACAAAAAAAGAAAAAAAAAAAAAAAAGGAAAAATTAGCCAGATGTGGTGGCACACGCCTGTCGGTAGCCAGATGTGGTGGCACAAGCCCATAGTCCTAGCTACTAGGGAGGCTGAGGTGGGAGGATCATCTGAGCCCCAGGAGGTCGAGGCTGCAGCGAGCCATGATTATACCACTGCACTCCAGCCTGAGTGACAGAGTGAGACCTTGTCTCAAAAAAAAAAAAAGAGAGAGAGAGATTGAACTGACAGTATTACACATCACATAACTCCTGTAGAATAAGATATGGACGGCCGTTCCTAAGTTCTAAACTACTGTACATCACAGACCAGATCATAGATTCACAGCCAGGCTTGAGGACTATTTACTCTGTATACTGTAGTAGTCTAACTCTGGAGTGACCCTTTTCTGGTTTGCTTCAGGATCTCAGCAATATAAATTAGTAAGCATTATTCCCCTAGAAAGAATGAATATATCTAGAAAGAATTTCACAGCCAACATTTTGGTTCACATAAATAAATTTTTTTATTCCCTAGGAGGCCATTCACTGGAGTTGTAATTATTGCCTGGTTCCTGGACAAGCCTCCAGGATAGGTTTTGGTGAGAACAACTCAAAGATCTGAGTATTCTGAGGAAAAATGATATCAAACTGTTGATTCCACTTTTGATAGGAAGAAACATTACGAATGAGAATGAAACTGTGGCAATGTCTTTCATTTTTTCAAATTTAGCATTTTTTTTAAAAAAAATGAATGTGTAATACCATGTCAGACAACATATTGAAGATCTCGAAAAGCTAAGAAAATGTAAATAATGGGAGAGAAAACATGAGACTGTTGAAAGAAAAGAGAGAAGAAAGAGGAAGGAGGAAAGAGGAAACAGCTAGGATGGTGTCTAACCTTATAGACAACAGTTAGAAATGGCTATATTGCTACCCTCAAACTGGAATCTTTATTAGTTAGAAATATATGTTGTTCTTAACTTACATTTTTTTAAGTAATTTATTCATTCAACAACTGCATGCAAATATTTCCTAAGCTTCCACTCTATGCCAGACCTTCTCCCAGGGCTAGGAAAACAGTAGTGAACCAATGAAGGCCTTTTGTAGTTGATTTTCAACTGTGTCTCTTCTCAGGCCTGTGCATAATCTAAGTGGAAATATATATATTTGAAGTGTGAAACATTTTGGCCTCCTAGGGAAAAATTTAAAAATGAAAAGGAAGCACAAAAATCCTATTTCTCTGATGCCCCTAGTCTATGTTTTTCTTTCCTTTTTTGTTTATTTTTTATGGTTTTGAAACAGAGTCTCACTGTGTTGCCCAGGCTAGAGTGCAATGCTGCAGTCACCACTTACTGCAGCCCCAGCCTCTGGGACTTAAGCGATCTTCTTACCTCAGCCTCCAGAGTAGCTGGTTCTACAGGTGTGCACCACTATGCCCAGCTAATTTTTAAATTTCTTATACAGACAGGGTTTCGCCATGTTGCCCAGGTTTTTCTTGAACCCCTAGACTCAAGCAATTTCCCTGCCTGGGCCTCCCAAAGTGCTGGGATTACAGGCATGAGCCACTGCTCTTGGCCCTGTTTTTATTTTCACAGAAGCAAGTTATGGTCATTACTCCTTCCTAGGCATCTACAGTCAGGCATTATATGGTTTGTCCAACATTATGCTTGTCCCCCCAAGAAAGGGCATCCTAATACAGATGATACACAAATATATAAATCTATCTATGTTGTGAAATTTGGCCATCAATAATTTCCCTTTGGCCTTCAGGAATCGAATTTCTTTAAGAGTTTATAACTACTTTTAGAAGAGGCCTTATCTTTTAAATATATAGGCTGACATATTTATAGATGAAATAATGTGATGCCTGGAATTCTCTTCAAAATAATCTAGGTGAGAGAAAGTGTGTAAGGATATAGATGAAACAGGATTACCCAGGAGTTAGTAACAATAATTATCTTTCTCTTTCTTTCTTTCTTTTTTTTTTTTTTTTTTTTTTTTTTTTTTTGAGATGGAGTTTTGCTCTTGTTGGCCAGGCTGGAATGCAATGACATGATCTCCACTCACCGCAACCTCCGCCTCCCAGGTTCAAGCGATTCTCCTGCCTCAGCCTCCTGAGTAGCTGGGATTACAGGCATGCGCCATCATGCCCGGCTGATTTGGTAATTTTAGTAGAGATGGGGTTTCTCCATGTTGGTCAGACTGGTCTTGAACTCTCAACCTCAGGTAATCCACCCGCCTTAGCCTCCCACAGTGCTGGGATTACAGGTGTGTGCCTCCACGCCCGGCTTCAGTTAATAATTATTAAAGCTAACTGATGGATACAGGGCATTCCTTACACTATTCTATCTACTTTATATATATTTGAAAATGTTCATAGTGAAATACTTTTTAAACCATCACGTGATATAGAGCAAATTGCACGACTTTCTTCAGTGCTTAGAATTAGAACGTGAATGACAGGTAAACTCAATCTATGGTATCAGAACATTCCCTGCCACAATGGTCCCTCCACGACGCGTTCAACCCACTGAAAAAAAGAAAGCGATTTGATTTTTAAAAATCAAATCAAGGATTTTTATAACAATATTTCATTTGTGAAAACATCGACGATGATGTTTTTGGAAGTAAATTAAATAACTAAAAAGGAGAGAGAAAATGAAAGAAAAGAAAAACCTGTAGTATCTCAACTGGTTACTTTGGGAAGAAAATAAACAAAAGCGTTTCATAAGTCAGGCTGAACATTTGGTGTCCATGAAGAAGAGAAAACACTGTGGACTGAGATTGTAGAGACAAGAAAAACAATATTCCTCACCAAATGCAAAACCGGGCCTGTCAGCTGTCCCGCTGCGTGTTTCCTACGTGCTCTCACTTTGTGCACTCCCAGACCATATGTTTAATAAAAGTATTTATGTCATGTGATTCCATAAACACAGAGTATATAAAGAAACTGTGGCTTATGAGACAATGTCTACACAGTAACAAATATCTGATCGGAAAATGTAAGTTATAATTAATTTTGATGTTTTAGAACATCTGGATTTCTGGTACTTTGCCTGTGCTTAGCAAATAGTTATTAAATACATTCTATGCTCCAGGCACTGTTTGGGGGAGTTTAAAAAACAAGAAATAAGATAGGCAAAATCCCTACTCTCATGCCGCTTATAGTCTAGTGGAAAAAGTCAGACAGTAAACACAGTAAGTTAGAGACATTTGTTGCGGAATAAAAGGAACTGGCGCTAGGGAGTACAAGACAGACAGGGAGGGAGGCACACTGTCATTTTCTTAAAGGCTGGTCAGAGAAGGGTTCAGTGAAGACAAGTAAGAGGATCGAGGCACACAGACATCTGGGTGAAGATTATTCCCTGCAGAGAAATGCAAGTACAAAGGTCCGGTGGTGAGAGCACACCTGGTGTGTTAGAGAAACACTAAGGAGGCCAGTGTGTCTGGATCGGGGTGAGCGTGGGGAAGGGGTGGGAGGTGACGGGCCCCTGTGAAGGCAATAAAGCTCTGATGGGTCTATCCACGCCTACAGAGCAAAGACTGCTACAGGAGTCCTCGATTGGTCAGAAATGGTGAAGCCTCTGTGCTGCCACCTTCGTCTTTTGCGAGGGCCACCGAGACAGAGCTGTGACCTGGCTGGAAAGCTGAGGGGGACCCTGGCTTGCTCAGCGGCTGGAGGCTGGCAGTGCAGCTCACTCACCACAGCTGGGCAGAATTCTTTCTTGTAGAGGGATCTGAGCAGCTTGCACACTTTTAGACACAAACAGAGCCTCATTTTAATAACTAAAACCTCTGGGCAAACAGAAACGCATACCTCCAAACTCAATTCAAACTTAAAAGTTTTATCCCTCGGCTAAAACCTGTTTCAGGCTTGGACGCCTGTATGGGAGGGATGAGCATGCACAGCTGGCTCTTCTTGCCTAGTCTGAGTCCTCCCCATGCTTGGTCGTCAAGGCCAGAGGAAGCGGGATCAGAAGGAAAAGGGTTCCTTCCATCGTACTTGGATGGCAAAATTGGGGCCTTCTGGGCCTATTAAATATTCATCACTGACTGTCTCAGAGGCAGGGCCTTAGGACTAGAGGAGAAAGGCAAGGCAGTTGCCTTAGGCACGAAATTTAAAGAGGTGACAAAAATCTCAATGGTCAAGAGAATATATATATATATATATGTATATATATATACACACACACACTCAAGATTAAAGCAAAAAAATATGATGAATAAAACTTCACATCCTTCCCTGGTGGTCTAGGATGTGGGGATATCGGCATACGTCCTATTACTCTCCTAGTCTGGAGCTGTTGAGGCAATAGAAAGAGTTGCATTTAGCATTATGATCTTTAATCTGGAAACTACGTGCAGCTCTGCACATCTGCCTGCCTGCCTACCTCTCCACACCTCTCTGCCTTGATTCCCTTAAGTTGTTCCTCATCTTATCAATCTTGTGTGCTTCTCACTCTTCAGGACCCAACTCAAGTGTCTCTCCTTCCTTGAAGCCTTCATTGAATACCTGCTGCTTTTCCTGTTGCTGAGAAGAGTTTTCAGCTCTTCCATTATACCCCCCTCAAATATCACACATTTTCTTGACAACCATTTTATGTGTCCTTAATAAATTCTGATATCCTCTTAATCGCAAACACTTTTCTTCCCATTTCTTCAGTACTCTGCAGAGTACCTGGTGTTTAGTAGTTACTTAACAAAGTTGTTGGACAAATTAATACATGCACATCCCTTGTTTTGCTTCTCACAGATTTGGCCATTGCAGCACTCTTTGGTGTATTGTAGCAAATATTTTTTCTTCAGTGAGTAACATTTTGGAAACTAACAAATTGTACTTCTGGGGCTCCCAAACCTAATTTCTTAAACTTTTAAAGTAATTCTTTCTTGATTAGAGAATAATTCTCATAATAGTTCTAAAGGTAGTTACTGGAAAATTAGTCAAGCACAAAATATGGGTCTGCATAATATCTTGGTCATTAAAAAAAAGTGGCTTTTCTTCTACAGTTGCTTGGCCTCCTGTTAAAAAAACCAACAGAATTTTATCAAAAAGTTACTGCCTCTAAATGACAACATACAGTCATGTAGCCATGGGGGACTGGTTCCAGTACCTCCCATGGATACCGAAATCCATGGATGCTCAAATCCCTGATAAAAAGTAGTATAATATTTGCATATAAAACATGCACATCCTCTTATATACCCTAAATCATCTCTAGATTACTTATAATACCTCATGCAATATAAATGCAATGAAAAGAGTTGTTATACTGTATGATTTAGGGAATCATGACAAGAAAAATGTCTGCACGTATGTGTTCAGCACAGACAGTTTTTTCTTCTGAATACTTTTGATCCACGATTGACTGAATCCATGGATGCAGAACCCATGGATATGGAGGGCTGACTGTAAACTAGGAGTTCTTTTTCTTCTTCTTTTCCAGATAGTATAAAATAAAGATAGTGATTTCAATAAGGATGGCATTTTGAAAATAATAAAATGCCCTCTTAGATATGTTTTTAAGGGGTAAAGGAACTTGATGTATGCAACTGACTCAAATGGTTCAGAAAAACTTATGTAGGTAAGATAGAGTGGCAAACTGTTAGAAACTGGTGAATATGGGTAAAGGGAAGGTAGGAGTTAGTTGTACTAATGTTATAACTTTTTAGTTTGTTTTAAACTATTTAAAAATAAAAAGTTTTTCTTTTTTTTTGAGAAGGAGTCTCATTCTGTCACCCAGGCTGGAGTGCAGTGGTGCTATTCAGGCTCACTGCAACCTCTGACTCGGGGGTTTAAGCGATTCTCCTGCCTCAGCCTCCTGAGTAGCTGGGATTACAGGTGTCTGCCACCACACCGGGCTAATTTTTGTATTTTAAGTAGAGACAGGGTTTTACCATGTTGGCCAGACTGGTCTCAAACTCCTGACTTCAAATGATCTGCCTGCCTCGGCTTCCCAAAGTTCTGGGATTACAGGTGTAAGCCACCCCTCCCAGTCATCATACATTTTTAAAGGAGTCTACAGAGACTAAAAATGTGCCCTTCATAAGCTGAATGTTGAAATTTAAAATGCATCAGAAGCATGTATTAAAATACCCTTTTTTCTTTTTCTACCATCAACATTCCCTCATTCTGAACCCCATGCCTCAGAAAGGCTATGACGTTGGCAGAGCCGTGCAGGGGAAAGGTGCCTGCAGGTAGAGTTTGAGGAAGAGAGCTCCGGTCAGGGCCCTGCCATGACCCTCCTCTTGGTTTGGTGGGCCATAGCACCTTAGGAAACAGCTAGGGGGGCAGGAAGTGTGTTGTCTTGAACTCAGCCCTGGTTTTAAATTCTGGCTCCAGCTCCTACTAGCTTTGCTCTGGGTGAGCCATTTAAACTGCAAGCCTCCCTCTCCTCTTCTGTAAAAGTGACAATGTAATCCCTGTTTCCCATGATCACAGAGCTCATCCTGGTGAGTGTCCTCCTGGCCTCCCTCTGGGCCTCAGTTTCACTAATAATGAGCCCCTCTGTAATTTGGGGGCTTCTAACCACGGGAAGAGAGCCTATAATCCAGGTAGAGAACCCTTCCGGGTAGAGACACCAGCCAAGTAGAAAAGGGAATCTAGAGACAACGATATTCAGAGAAACGACTGCTTTGACTTCCAGAGCTAAGGCTCCCAATCTCTGTTGCATTTTACATTGTCTTCCTTGACTATGTCACCCTTTCCTAAGGCTTCTAACATTATCTCTGTTTCTGTAATTGCCATATCATATCTCCATCCCTGAATTCTCCTCACAGGACATAGGCATGACTCACAGACTGCCAAAATGCAAAAATGTATAAAACCCTGAAATGAAAGTGGAGGCAGATGGTCCTAGATGATAGATGGCAGGTATGATTAAAGCCGCCAGGGATGACAGAAGTGTGGAGGGATCCCAAGCCCCTCCTCCCCAGGTCGGCTTTTCCCAGTTTTATATTCTCTGCCAAGACGCTCATGCTGGGCTCACATATTCTTTTCTCATCAAGACCATACTTTCCTCTATTCCATCATGTTCCTCCTCAATTCTGAGTTCAGATACCCCTTAGACAAAATTCCCAATATTCTTGGCCTTTCCTCTTCTTCTAGCACTGTTTATAGCATCCATTTCCACAAAGGCTTGGACTGACGTCAGGCGGGAGCAGGAAAACCCAGTGCCACTACCTGGGATGACTGTGGCGGAATGGCCAGCACAGTGCTAGGGCAACCTGGAAGTGTGAATGTCAGAATGCCCTGTGGGACAGTTGTTGACCCATGGAGGATGGAAGCTGATGGATAAATTCTTCCCTTGTCTTCCTCTTATTTCATAAGTCTTCTCAGAAGGTTCCTATAGGATTGAGCCTCCACAATGGTGGCTATCTGATAAAGCATCTTTGTCCTGGCTTCCTGCTTCTTCCCTTTCGCATTTTCTCCTTCCTCATTCCTACTCCCTGCAATCACATTACCAAATAAACTACTGTCAAATGACAAAATTACAACAAATTTAGTTATAAATTGTATGGGCTTCATTTGTGATTCATGAATCAAGTCAGCTTCCATTCTAAAAATAGGATGAGAGTTCTCACTGGGCGATGATAAAATACTAGGTTAGGCAGAAACAAGGAAACAGAATAATAGGGAAAAAAGAAGCTGATTGGTTAACATCAGGTTACTTCAGGCTACTTTTTTTGGTAAAGGTTAAAGAATAGGGAACTTCCCAATTACACTGACTCAGCAAGACTGGAATCTCCTGTTTTCTGGAAAAAACGATCTGTTTAGGAATCTGTCTGATTCCTTAAAGTTTCAGTTTGACTGTGTGGCATTTGGTTTGTTCTGTCACACTGGGGCCTCGTGGAGGAGCTCAGCAGAAAACAATGGCTTCTCATAATTTTTGTTTAACATTGCCCACATATAAATCTTTCTTTCAGGCTCTACTTTGGGGAAATCCAAGCTAAGATGTGGAAAAACAGTGAATCATATTATGTAGCTTGTAAGATATGTTATGATAAATATGCGTTACAGTGAAAACACAAAGGAAGGCACCAAAACTATACACAGGAATTGAGGAATTGAGGAAGTCTTCCCAGACGAAGTGATGTCCACTTAAGAGTAAAGGGTAAATAGCCAGAGAGATTGGGAGGAAAATATTGGGGGTTGGGGGAGCAAACTTACAAGAAGGAAAAGGATGTATAAAGGCCTGGAGGTGATAAAGAATATGACACACTTTTATTAATGGTGTCACAACAGTCCCAGTAACCCAGGCTCAAAATCCCCTTGTGACCCTTGATTTTTCCTCCACCCAGGACCTTGACTCCTGCTAATCACCAAGTTCCACTGGTGCTGCCTCCTCCACATTCGTTCCACTACCTTTCCCTCTTAGGGTGACGTCCTCGGTTCAGGCCCTCCTCCCTCCCTGTTGGCCACTGGTACAGTCTCCTAACTAGGATCTCATGCTCCTCCACCAATTCATCCCACACTCTGCAGTCAGAACAATGTTCTCAAATCTCTGAACAAACCTCTTTCCTATTCGAACACCTCCAGTAGTTCCTCCAGTTATGACTGCTTTCCCCTCAAGTTTACTTTATTTCTAAAAAATGCTAATAATTATCTGAGCGTTCGGCAAGTCATAATCTTTTTGCTAGTGGAGAGTTTTGTCTTGATATTGCTGGCTGCTGACTGATCAGGGTGGCAGTGGCTGAAGGTTGGAGTGGCTGTGGCAATTTCTTAAAATAAGAAAATGGGATTTGCCTCATCAATGGACTCTTCCTTCCACAAAAGATTTCTCTGTAGCATGCAATCCTGTTTGATAGCGTTTGCCCACAATAGATTTTTTTTTTTTTTTTTTTTAATTGGAGTCAGTTCTCCCAAACCCTGCTGTGGCTTAATCACTAAATTTATGTAGTATTCTAAATCCTTGGTTATCACTTTAACAATATTCATAGCACCTTCACCAGGAGTAGATTCCTTCTCAAGAAATAATGTTATTTGCTCATCCATAAGGAACAACTTCTCCTCCATTCAAATTTGATCATAAGATCACAGCAGTTCAGTTCAGTTACATCGTCACATCTTCATCTCCACTTCTAATTCTAATTCTCCAGCTATGTCCACCACAATCTGTAGTTACTTCCTCCACTGAAGTCTTGAACCCCTCAACATCATCCACGAGGATTGGAATCAACTTCTTTCAAACTCCTGTTAATGTCAATATTTTAATCTGAATCTAGTGGCATCTAGAATGGTGAATCATTTCCAGAAGGTTTTCAGTTTAATTTGTTCATCAGAAGAATCACTATCTATGGCAGCTATAGACATATGAAATGAATTCTTAAATAATAAAATTTGAAAGTCAAAATTACCCTTTAATCTATGGGTTTCAGAATGAATGTTGTGTTAGCAGGAAAGAAAACAACATTCATCCCCTTGTACATCTCCATCAAAGATCTTGGGCGACTAGGTGCATTGTCAATGGGCAGTAATCTTTTGAAAGGAATTTTTTTTTTCTTCTGAGCAGTAGGTCTCAACAGTGGACTTAAAACATTCAGCAGACAATGCTGTAAACTGATGTGCTGTCATCCAGGCTTTTTTGTTAACTTAGAGAGCACAAGCAGAGTAGATTTAGCATACTTTCTAAAGATCCTAGAAATTTTGGAAAGATAAATGAGCATTGGCTTCAACTTAAAGTCACCAGCTGCATTTAGCCCCAACAGGAAAGTCAGCCCATCCTTTGAATCTTTGAAGCCAGGCATTGACTTCCCCTCTCTCGTTTTTAAGTCCTAGATGGCATCTTCTTATAATACAGTATAAGGTTGTTTTGTCTACATTGAAAATCTGTTGTGTTCAATCTGAGAAAGCTGATTAAGAAAAAAAGAAGGAAATGTATTCTTTAGTGTAATCATCTTCATCAGTGACCCTCGGATAACTTGCTGAAGCTTCTATATCAGCACTTGCTGTTTCACCATCTACTTTTATGTTATGGAGATGGCCTCTTTCCTTACATTTCACAAATCAACCTCTGCTAGCTTCAAATTTTTCTTCTGCAGCTTCCTCACCTTTTTTAGCCTTTATGGAATTAAAGAGAGTTGGGTTCTTGCTCTGGATTAGGCTTTGGCTTATGGGAGTGTTGTGTTTAGTTTGAACTTCTATCTAGACCGCTAAACCTTTTTCGATATCAGTAATAAGGCTGTTTTGCTTTCTTTCCTTTTCTTTCTTTCCTTTTTTCTTTTTCCTTTTTTTTTTTTTTTTTTTTTTTGAGACAGAGTCTTGCTCTGTGGCTCAGGCTGGAGTGCAGTGGTACAATCTTGGCTGACTGCCATCTCTGCCTCCCAGGTTCAAGTGATTCTCCTGCCACAGCCTCCTAAGTAGCTGGGACTACAGGTGTGCACTACCATGACTGGCTAATTTTTGTATTGTTAGTAGAGATGGGGTTTCACCATCTCTACTGAAAATATGGAGTTTTACCATGTTGTCTAGGCTGGTCTCAAACTCCTGACCTCAAGTGATCTCCCTCCTTGGCCTCCCAAAGTGCTGGGATTACTGGTGTGAGCCACTGTGCCGAGCCTTTCTTTTCATTCTTGTGTCCACTTGAGTAACACTTTTAATTTCCTTCAAGAACTTGTCTTTTGAATTTACAACTTTGCTATTGGGCAGAAGAGGCCTAGCTTTGGCCTATCTTAGCTTTTGACTTGCCTTCCTCAATAAGCTGAATCATTTCCAGATTTTGATTTAAAATGAGAGACATAGAACTCTTCCTTTCACTTGAATACTTAGGGGCCACTCTAGGGTTATTAATTGGCCTACCTTCAATAGTGTTGCATCTCAGGGATTGGGAAGTCTTGAGGAGAGGGAGAAAAATGAGGCACAACTGATCAGTGGAACAGTCAGAACACAAAACATATATTGATTAAATTAGCTGTCTTCTATGGGTGTGGTTTTTGGCACCCCAAAACAATTACACTATAAGAGCAAAGATCACTGATCACAGATCACAGTAACATATATAATAATAATAATGAAAAAGTGTAAAAGGTTGCGAGAATAATCAAAATGTGATACAGAGAAATAAAAGGAGAACACGCTGTTGGGAAAATGGCTCTGATAGACTTGCTCAATGCAGGGTTACCACAAACCTTGAATTAGTAAAACACACAGTATCTGAAAAGTGCAGTGAAACAAGGTATGCCTGTATATATCTGTGTGTACACAAAGATACACACACCCCACTTTTCTGTACCTTAGACTTTCTCTAACAATATACCTTAGACATTGTTGTGTTTATTTTATTTTATTTTATTTTATTTTATTTTATTTTATTTTACTTTATTTTAGTGACAGGGTCTCACTCAGTCACCCAGGCTGGAGTGCGATGGTGTGATCATAGCTCATCTCAAATTCCTAGGTTCAAGCGATCCTCTTGACTCAGCCTCCCGAGTAGCTAGGACTACAGGCATGTGTCACCATATCCACTAACTAAAAAAAATTTTTTGTGTGGAGACAGGGTCCTGCTATGGTGCTCAGACTAGTCTCAAACTCCTGGCCTCAAGGGATCCTCCCACCTCAGCCTCCCAAAGTGCTGGGATTACAGGCATGAGCCACTGCACCCAGCCTGTTTTTTTTTTTAAGCTATCTAAACAGCTTCATTTTATTGATGTGCCATAGTTCGTAAACAATCACCTCAAGATGGTTAAGTTTTTCTGATCTCTTGCTATAAAAATGGTGTTGTAATGACTATTGTTGAATCTACATCACTTTGCACGTGAATTGAATTTTTTGTTTTTTTTGGACCAAATTTTACTCTGTTGCACAGCTGGAGTGCAGTGGTACGATCTCGGCTCACTGCAACCTCTGCTTCTTGGGTTCAAGCAATTCTCATGCTGTGGCTAATTTTTGTGTTTTTAGTAGAGATGGGGTGTCGCCATGTTGTCCAGCCTGGTCTCAAACTCCTGGGCTCAAGCGATCCATCCACCTCCACCTCCCAATGTGCTGGGATTACAGGCACGAGCCACTGCTCCAGGCTGAATTGAATATTTGGTCAACAATTTAGTGACATGGAAGAATCACATTTGAGATTCTGTTCAAGCTTTATGTTTTGCTGAGATACCAGAAGCTATGAAATTCTCACTGTATAATGCTTTTTTCATATTTTGCATATGCCTGACTCATACAACTAATTGTTTAGATCCTAATATAGCTTCGACAGATACAAACATGTTGAACATCCCCAGCATTTTTCTCCTTATCTAGTTTTTTTTGATGAGGACACACTATGAAGTTCAGCTTAAAATCGGTGAAATAAAGGAGAGGAGAAATCACAAAGTCCCGTGACTCCATAACTCTAGGGTGCTTCCTACTGAGTGGCCGTCTGGAACACAGCAACCACATGTGGTTTTCAAAGTGTTACTTTTCAGATTTAAGAAAATAGAAACACTTTGGGAGGCCAAGACGGGCGGATCACGAGGTCAGGAGATCGAGACCATCCTAGCTAACACGGTGAAACCCCGTCTCTACTAAAAAATACAAAAAACAAGCCAGGCGAGGTGGCGGGCACCTGTAGTCCCAGCTACTCGCGAGGCTGAGGCAGGAGAATGGCCTGAACCCAGGAGGCGGAGCTTGCAGTGAGCTGAGATCCGAGCACTGCACTCCAGCCTGGGCGGCAGAGCGAGACTCCATCTCAAAAAAAAAAAAAAGAAAGAAAATAGAAACACATGAAAACAATTACACAAGGAAAAAAAAATCAAGAAAAGTTGGAAGTATTTTTAGGATAACATAATGCAGCAAAAACACAAATTTAGAAACATCTTTGAAATTCAAACTAGAATTCTTAGGTTATTTTTGAGTAGCTGAAGACAGTTGAGAAGAAACAAACATGTAAGACACCAACAAATCCCATAATTCTGTCACTGTGTGGTAACTGATCGGTGTGTGTGTGTGTGTGTGTGTCTGTATGTGTGTGTTGGGTTTAAGAATACAGTGTTCAAGAAAAAATGTCCGGCCAACCATGTATAAACAAATCTCTCCAAGTTCCAAAAATTCCCTGGTGGAATATCTTATATCATCTCAGAATTTCAAAGTCCCTGAAAATAAACTAATTCGCTGAAGCCTGACCTAAGAGGTTACTCTCTAGGCCAAGTGTTTCAAATGCCCATTGCAAAGTGATAGCAATGGATGTCTGAAGGCCATTTCTGCGCTCGTCAGGGTATTCATCCCTTGGTAGTCTCTTGAAAAATGCAATCTTAGAAAAGGAAGCCTCACCTTTGAAGGTTACTTACTGATCTTTCTCCAGGCTTGGTCCATGCAGAAGAAAAAAATCAGGTGCACTTCTGGGTTTCACCTGGAAGAAAAACTCACTGAAGCTGTACCTGCTCTCCTGCCTCTCAGATGAATGAATGTGGCCCTATGGGCTCAGTCTACCCTGCTACCTTGGATCTTAATCATGAGCCATAGTGACATACTAGGAAAAGCCCCCGAGCTCCTAGATTGCAAGGCATATAGTTCCCCAGTTTGAGGTGAGGCTGGGCACCTGTCTGCAGGTGAGCACACATCCCTTGTGACTTACCTCCTGATGTTCCTGGACTGGGACCCTTTCTCTGGGTAGAGCCAAATACGCAATGCCTGCCTTCTTCCTGCTTCCTTATCACTCACCTCCTCCCCTCACTTAATTTTGCTCTGACCTCTAACTCCATACCTCTTCAGTCGGACACACTGGACCAGATACCAACTTTGGAAACAGACAGATTGAGTTCAAAATCTGGCTCTACCACTGAACCAGCCTGTGAACTTGTTACTTAGAAGAGTTAGCTCCCGCCTCACCTCCCAACACCCTAAGCCTAAAGAACTCCATGTTACTGCAAAACAGATCTTAACCTTACATGTGCACATAAAGCCAGTCCAAAATCATATTTAAGACGCTCGAATACAGACTATCTACCAGAGGGGGCATAGGAATTAGGCTATTGTGGGACAAAGACGGGAAGTATACTTTTGTTGCATATCTTTTTAAATTTTAAGTATTTGAATCATTTGAATATATTATCCACACAACAAAAGTTTAAGAAGAGAAATGAGGCCAGGCGCGGTGGCTCACGCCTGTAATCCCAGCACTTTGGGAGGCCAAGCCGGGCGGATCACGAGGTCAGGAGATCGAGACCATCCTGGCTAACATGGTGAAACCCCGTCTCTACTAAAAATACAAAAAATTAGCTGAGCGTGGTGGCACACACCTGTAGTCCCAGCTACTTGGGGGGCTGAGGCAGGAGAATCACTTGAACTCGGGAGGCGGACGTTGCAGTGAGCCGAGATTGTACCACCACACTCCAGCCTGGGCAACAGAGTGAGACTCGGTCTCAAAAAAAAAAAAAAAAAAAAAAAAAGGCTTCTTTTACCCTGAAGAGCATGATGAACTAATACTGATACTATACGATGACAAGATGTGCTATGTTGCACATTGGAAAAAGAGTATTTTTATATATTTAGTTTATTTAAGGGAAAATGGTAAATTGAATTATGTGTGCACCATGATATGAAAAAATGTGAAAAAGGAGAATTTTACTGTTTTGTTTTTTCCCCCACTCCCACAAGCAATTCTCTTTTTAGCAGTAACTAAAGAAAGCTAAACATTTATTTTTATCTTTTAACTGTTCCATTTTTGTCTTGTCATCATCTTTTGGTTGCATATAACTGGTTTTTTTTTTTTTTAATCAGAAAATTTAGGGCAATCTAACTGCAAGGCTTAAGTGTGCGCATGCATGCATGTGCATACACACACAAGACACACACACACACATACCCAAGAACTATTATTTTATAGCATAGTTGTTGAAGGGCTTTGGAATCCGAAGGCCTGGGTCATGCCCTGATACTTAATACCTGTTAAGACTTTGGGCAAGTAACTCAGACATTCTGAAGATGACTTCCTACCTTGGAATGATGTGATGCGACAATCAAGCTAAAAAACGTAGGTAAGTAAAAATGTAGTTCTTGGAACATGACATTCATTTGCTGATGTATTCACTCATTTGTTCATACATTCATTCGATGAATAGTTACTAGCACCTATTTCATGCAGGCCCCAACCAGGACCTGGAGCTAGAGCAGGGAACAAAACAGAGCAACTCCGGCCCCAGAGTTTATATTCTCTGAAAGGAGACGAACAATAATATGTAAGGTAAAATTTTAGAGTGGCAATTAGTCTATTGAAAAAGTAATAGGTATAGGGGACAGAGTGTTAGGGGTGCAGTTTTAATTTGATCGAACAAGGCTATGCTAAGAAAGAATGGGTTTAATTCAAGTTAGTTGTTAAAATTATTTTAATTGCTGCTGAGCACAGTGGCTCCCGCCTGTAATCCCAGCACTTCAGGAGGCTGAGGCGAGTGGATCACTTGAGGCCAGGAGTTCGAGACCAGCCTGGACAACATGGTGAAACCTCATCTCTACTAAAAATGCAAAAAAATTAGCCGGATGTGGTGGCGCATGCCTATAATCCCAGCTACTTGGGAAGCTGAGGCAGGAGAATCCATTGAACCTGGGAGGCAGAGAATGCTGTGAACTGAGATCATGCGACTGCACTCCAGCCTGGGTGACAGAGCGATACTCTGTCTCAAGAAAAAATTATTATAATAGTAATACATTCTACATTCATATATCATATCTACAAGTCTTTGTGAGTAAACTAATGACTGTGATATAATTATAAGAGCAAGCACAGAAGATCATTAAACACACATGCACAATGGCCACGCTCAGCTTTCCTCTCTGAAAAGAATTTAACGTCCTAGAATTGTTCTGTGGCTCCCTATCATTAAACACTTGGTTTACATAAAATTTTACAGCAGATCTTGTATAAAAGTTATAATAATATTATGGTGAAAACTAGCCTGAATTTACCAAGCAAATGAAGAAGATAGATCTAACTCTCCAAAATAAATGCTTTCTGTAGCGTGGAATGTCCATTTTGCAGTTCCTTGACTTGGCAAAGTTACTTGCTCCTGGTCTGAAGCTTCCTTTGAAGCAGTTATTACATCTGGAGAAAAGGCCCCTGTACCTGGGGTCGGGACATAAGGAAAGGTATTTTATTACTCTTCAGAAAATAGAATCTTTATTCAGATTCCTTTTATTTTCTTGGCCCCACTAGTTCTTCCCTGTATTTCTTACCTTTTAATTTTTTTCTTTCTACCTTTTCCTTTCTTCTATACTTTCTTCTCTCTTCCTTCCTTGTTTTGGTTAGCTCTCTTCTCAGTGCAAGCTATGTAAAGAATAGGAAGCATTTTACCATCAAGTGAGAGCATTTCAGACTAAACAGAATGAGAATCTTCATAATCGATAGGCTCCCTTCACTCTGGAGAGCTTGAATCATCCGAAAGCTTTGCCCACATCGCCAGTAAGAGGAGCGGTGTCATGCAGCAGCTGTGTGTCTCCAAGAACTCTACCTCGCTGAATCTCAGTTTCCTCAACAACCCACAGTTACACATTCTGGTGGAAGCTTGTTTTATCCATTAGAAATAATAGATGAAAGTGCTTGGCCCTTTGGCATTGCAATGCGGCAACTACTGAGTGACGTCAATGCATAAAATTTGAAAGGATGGTGATGGATTCATTACGTGTTTCAAAAAATATTAATCAGTTATTTTTAAAAAGTGCTTGGCATTCTGTAGGTACTAAGAAGTATGAGTTATTGTCTCCTCACTCGGAGGTGTTCTCTGCAGTTTTCTCTTCGAGCCCAATCCGTCCTTTCTGTCCTCTCCGGTGTGTCTCTGCTTCTTCTCAGTCTAATATAAGCTTTTCCTCAGTTTCTTTGGGTTACCGAAGCAGCAGGTCCTTTCTTTCTGATTCTAAAGACCTTTGCCTAGGTCTGTGTATGCATGAGCTGATCCTGTCTTTCTCGGTTAGTTGTTGGCAATGCCAGGGCAGGAACCAGGGCTCCTTGACTATGGTTGTGGGGATTTTCCTTCATGACACCATATGGCCTGTGAGAGCTGGCGTATGATTTTCATTTAATTGAAATTCTCATAGAAGATCATCAACAATACCATTAGCAGGAACCAGCTTTTTAAATGGTCAGAATAATCCTTGTCTGTTTTTGGAGATGTTGTCTTGCTCCTAGAGCAGCTGTGAGTGTGTGAACTCATCAGTGATGTGGACACTGCCCAAATAGTAATCAGCAAAGAAATCTTATAAAATTACCAACAGATTACTGCTTCAGCCTGCCAGCACTTTCAATGCCAGCCAGCCTGTTTTTGTTTTTTCTTTGTTTGTTTTCCATTGCAATAGGTTGCAATTTAGAGTAAGTCTTTGTGGACTATAAATGAAAATAGAGTTTCATACTCAATTGATAAGCTTTGACAAATGAAAAAACACATACATGGTATATTTGGAAGAATAAACAGGAACGTAGAAAACTAGGGATTCATCTCCCCCTTTCCTTTACCTTAATAATACGAGACAAATGTAATAAAACTCTGTCTTACCCCCGTCATAATGCTGTACATGTAAGGAATGCCAAAGAAGTATCTGATATTTCTTGCCCTTCAAGGATAAATGTCAGAAACTGTATCACAATGACCATGGTACAAATAATTCACCAGGACAGAAAAGAAAAAGAGGTTAAAAGTTTCTATTTGCATATATTTCGATGCACTTTGAAGTCCAAAGGATACAAGTTGCATAACATATAAGTTAGATGCATTTCTAAACATCTTAGTGCTACCTCTGCTTGCTGTTGCTCACATTCTCAATTTTCCCCAGTGCCTCCTTCAGCTGTCCCTCAATGACTTCTCTAAGTTACATTTTATAGATTCTTCAAAGAATCCTTGCTTCTGTGAGGTTACCTAAATCAGGATCCCCTAAAATTAAAGCAATGAGACAGGAACCACTGAGAGCACTGCAGGTGGCAGAGCAGCTCTCAAATCACCAGAAGTTGATGCCATCAAATGGCTCCAGGCCTGAGCTTCTTCCACGTGCTTCTACCTACTTTCTACCTCAAGGGAACTGTTCATTTTTTTAAAAAAACAGGTCTACTGCTATTGCTATCCAAACAGCTATGCACTATTTTTTCTACTCTATTCTATGTCCTTCCTCTGGATGCATTTTGAAATTCTGTTTTGAAAGCATTTAGATATTTGGGGAGCATAAATTTTTTTAAGATTTAAATCAGTTTTGTCTTCACTACTGATTTTTTTCTTTTATTTTTAATTGATGCATAGTAATTGTACATACTTATGGGGTACTATGTGATATTTTGACATGCCTACACACTGTGTAGTGATCAAATCAGGGTAATTAGCAAATTCATCACCTCAAAACTTAATTTCTTTATGTTGGGAACATTCAAAATCCACTCTTGTAGCTTTCGAATATAAATTATTCAAAAAAATTGAAAGTAAATTTTTGTTAATTGTAGCCATTCTATAGTGCCATAGAACACTAGGATTTATTCCTCCTATCTGGCAGTAACTTAGTATTTGCTAATCAACCTCTGACTAGCTCCCTACCACCCCAACCCCAACACTTACACCTTCCTCAGCCTCTAGGAGCCACTATTCTACTCTCTACTTCTATGAGGTCAACTTTTTTGCCTTCCATAAATGAGTGAGAACATGCAGTATTTGTCTTTCTATGACTGGATTATTTCACTTAACATAGTATCCTCCAAGGTTCTCATTTTAACCAAACAACACGTCCTGGTATAGAATGTGAATTTAGATTTAGCAGGCAACTTTTATTTCAACACCGTGGAGTTTGGAAAGCACCCAAGAAGTCAACAAGAAACCAAACCTTTTAAGAAGCCTGGGGCAAGTGCATTTAAGTCCATTTTCCCATCTATCACCAGGGCACTGGGCGAGGCCACACAGGCTCTGTCCTGCACAGCTTCAAGGAACATGCAAAGAGGCAGCCTGTGTATAACATGACGAAAGATGGACAAGTTAACTGATTTTCAAAGTCCCTCTGAACTGAAATTTAATCGTTCTGACAATGGATATTCCAGCATTTCTCTATATCTTCTTCACATTTGCTTTTCTTTTTAAAATGTCATTTTTTAACATATATTGTTTTAATAACTGTTCTGAATTAAATTTAGTTTAGAAATAATTTTCAGTTTGTGTGCTACTTTATGTAATAAAATGAAATAGTAAATATTTAAAATGTTAATGAGTTTTAAAACATTATAAATCCCATGATAATCAAACTCTAGTAACTCATCTGTCAGGCCATAGGCACGGTGATTTAAATTGAGATCTCTAACAAATGTAAATGGATTATTAGAAATCAAAAACTTTTACTTTCCATTGTAATTTAAATTGAATATGGGTAAAGCTTAAACATCACCATAAACACTATTTGCTCTAGAGTGAACCTCCTTATAAGAATTACTGGTCTTGGAATTCAACCAAGGGAATTTAGTTATTGAATTGCTAACAGGAGACCCAGGGTGAAGTGATTCTCCCTGTTAAGTGGCTCTAATAGTGGTAGAATCCAACTCTTTTGTTTTAGACAGTAGTATATTTATGTCAAATCACTATACTTCATATCCAAAAAAGACACAGGGAAGCTTCCAAGTTTACTAATGCCATCTTGACTGACATTGAGTAGGTGTTCCTTTCTTTGCAACTTCCAGCTCAATAGTATCTTACAGTGCAGTGTGCCAGGAAGTCTACAAACTTGAAGCTAAGCCTTTCCTGCTATAAATTAAACCTGTTTCCTCCTTGGTACAAACCAAATGCTTAATTATCTCTCTCCTCTTTCACAATCCCTTCATGTAGGCCAAGACTCTTTGATCTTCCTATTTTTTTCCACCTCTAGAAATGGGCATTATTTTAAAACTTCCACCAGTTTTATGGTTCATCTGGAGTCTACACCAACTTAAAAACTGGGCAGAGTATTCACTTTGATATCTGAGTACTTACTATGTGTCAGGATTAATGTTCACAATATCATGTGATACATGTATTATTACCCCATGAATCCTCACAGCAACCTTAAGAGGCAGTTCTGTTATCCTCCTTTTACAGGTGAGGAACTTGAGGCAGAGAGAGGCTAGGTAAATTGCCCAAGGTCACGTTGCACAAATTCCCCAAAGCAGAATGCGTGCCCATAACCACTGCTCTGCACTCCTTGTCCGTTACATTAAGCTTGCTGGTTTGGTTGCCCAATTCCTAAACACTGATGACCAACATATACTAAATTGCCTCTAGAATATTCTTCTGGCAAGTAGTATTATTGAAAGTCTAAAATCAGGCTTACCCATGAAACACATTCAAGTAATCTGAGAAATTATGCTCTAGGCCTGGCAGAGCAGCTCAAGACTGTAATTCCAACAATTTGGAAGGCTGAGGTGGGAAGATCACTTGTGCCTAGGAGTTTGAGACCACCTGGAGAATATAGCAACACCTCATCTGTACCAGAAAAAAAAAAAAAAAAGAAAGAAAGAACAGAAAGCCAGGCATGGTGGTGTGCAAGTAATCCCAGTTACTTGGCAGGCTGAGGTGCTAGGACTGCTTGAGCCTGGGAGGTCAAGGTTGCAGTTATCCATGATCATGCCACTGCACTCCAAACTGGGTAACAGAGCAAGCAGAGACTGTCACAAAAAAAGAAAGAAAGAAAGAAAGAAAGAAAGAAACAAACAAACAAATGAAGGAAGGAAGGAAGGAAGGGAGAGAGAAAGAGAGAGAGAAAAGAAGTTATGCTCTAAACATGTCTCCTCATCCAGCACAATCTCCTCCCAGACCACTCCCACTTAGTTTTGTGGATTTCGTTTTTCAAATGATGATTTTGATATTCAACCCCTTTTTCATCTTGAAAATATGGTATATATACACCATGGAATATATATATATATAGCCATTAAAAAGAAGGAGATCATATCCTTTTGCAGGGACGTGGATGGAGCCAAAGGCCATTATTCATAGCAAACTACTGCAGGAACGGAAAACCAAATACCACATATTCTCACTTATAAGTGAGAGCTAAATGATGAGAACACGTGGACACATAGAGTGGAATAAGACACACTGGGGCCTTCCAAAGGGTGGAGAGTGGGAGGAGGAAGAGGATCAGGAAAAATAACTAATGGGTGCTAGGCTTAATACCTGGGTGATGAAATAATCTCAACAACAAACTCCCAAGATACAAGTTTACTTATGTAACAAAGCTGCACTTGTACCCCTGAAGTTAAAAGTTAAAAAAAAAATGAAAAGGCCGGGCGCGGTGGCTCAAGCCTGTAATCCTAGCACTTTGGGAGGCCGAGACGGGCGGATCACGAGGTCAGGAGATCGAGACCATCCTGGCTAACACGGTGAAACCCCGTCTCTACTAAAAAATACAAAAAACTAGCCGGGCGAGGTGGCTGGCGCCTGTAGTCCCAGCTACTCGGGAGGCTGAGGCAGGAGAATAGCGTAAACCCGGGAGGCGGAGCTTGCAGTGAGCTGAGATCCGGCCACTGCACTCCAGTCTGGGCGACAGAGCGAGACTCCGTCTCAAAAAAAAAAAAAAAAAAAAAAAAAAAATGAAAAAAAGAAAACATTGAATTTTACTTTAACTATCAGATATTGTCTTGCAGCATTTAAAAACGTACTAAAGCAGCCAAGCCAAGTGGGAGATACAAATAATAAAGGTAAAAAATTAATACACTAAAAATATGGAGATTATATAGTAAACTATAAAAAATTTAGGCTAGCATTGGTAGTTGAAAAGTAAAATAATCAATACAGTGAGAAATATAAAAATAATATATTCTTCTGAATTGTTCATAAGATAGATGAAACAGACTTCCTTAGGAAGAATTTTCTGCACGTTATACTCACCTCAGCCACTGCATGGTATAAACGTGTGTTTTCAGATAATTGGTGCAAACCTAATAACTTTTAGATAACAGAAATCAAAACAAACTGAAATCCTAGTTTGAAGGCTAAGACTATAATTTCAGTAAGTCTAAATTTAGTGCTTAATCTACTAAGGAGTGTCCTTGGCAGTGAAATTGAGATACAGTACACACCAGTGACCTCTTCGTGTCACTGGTGAGCTTTCCTTGGCTCCCTTCTACCTATCTCTTCAACCAGCTCCCACTCCAGTGCTATTGGTGTGCTTGCAAAGGCAAGAGCTAAAGAGAACAGGTTTTTTTTTTTTTTTTTTTTTTTTTAAATTTTAAATCACAGCTAATCTTTTCCCAAGACAAATAGTATTCAGTGTGAAAAGAAAGCTCCTGGTTAATTTATGTTGCTTAGAAAACTGAAACAGATAAAGGAATCTCCTTTAAAAATCACCACCAGACTGTAATATAATCAGGAACTGGGTAAATTCAACAATAGAAGGAAGTCAAATAGACTGACCTTTCCCAAGTTGTTTTAAAACTGACATGTGAGTGGAAGTTACTGGTGTGGTTTTGTTGCCGCTTCTTGTTTTCCTAAGGAATTTGGAATCTGAGCAGGGAAGTCGCCTGCTCTTTAAACTAGGAGTAGAACAAGAAGGAATACACTCATCCTTCTGGGGGACAAAAAAAAAAAAAAAAAGTTATTCTAGCTGGGATGCACCTCCCCAAAAAAGATAGATAAAATCACCAACCAAGAATTTAAACAAGAAGTATTATTTATCTCTTACTATTGGCCCGTACTGTCCTAAATATTGGTAGTGATGAAGGGAACAATTGTGCAAAAGGAGTATTGAAACACATGGAGTTCATAAATGGTCTCTTTTGTCAAGAAGTTTACAGTCTAACTCAAAATTGTTGTATTTTAAGCATGTTTGGAACTATTTAATTTTTTGCATCATTGTTGCTTGTCATTCTAAAAGTTACTGCTATAATGTCTACAGAAACTGTGGTTCCTGAGTTTTCTGACATAGAACCAATATATTGTTATATGTCGCATATTATTTTGTCTTTTCATATAAATACATTAACAAATTATCAAAATGTAGTGGCTATTGCTAAGCCATCTGCTTTAATTTGGGTTTATGAAATGTGATCACTAGAACTATGCCCCAAGTTTTTAAGGGTGCTTATCCAATTTATATCTTTCAGTCAAAAAGTAATGTCTCCAAATAAAACAGCATCAGTCATTCCAATCTAGGTTGTATCTTCACCCAGAATTGTTTCATGTTTGAAATCTTCAACTTCACACCAATAATCAAATTATCTTCTATTCATCTAACTTCACTACCTTCTCTACCATTACCATCTCTGAGTCTGCATGCGTGCTGCTGAGTTTCCATTGTCGCCTGTTTCTTTTGGGTTCCTGTGCAGGACTGCGTGGTCAATGGCTTTTAACATGTCTCACATTCACATTCTTTCATCCTCCTCCCACACCTGTGCTGTTCATCCTCAACCCTGTGTCACTTCATGATCTGTTTCCTTTGTAACTGAGTGGGCAGAAAAAATCTCATCGCTGTGTTGATGACAGTGTGGGAAATTCATGTATTTTTTGACCTGTCTAGTCTACTTGTTCTTACTTTTTAAATTCATTTCCTATGGAAATGCTGTTAACCTTTTTCATTCTCTTCAAGTTTTCCTCTTTATTCTCAAAAAATCATATTTAGGAGATAACCTTTCCTCTTCTTTCACATAAAAAATAGAGGCTGGGTGCAATGGCTCATGCCTGTAATTTTAGCACTTTGGGAGGCCAAGGCGGGTGGATCACCTGAGGTCAGGAGTTCAAGACCAGCCTGGCCCACATGGTGAAATCCCATCTCTACTAAAATTAGAAAAGTTAGCCAGGTCTGGTGGTGCACACCTGTAGTCCCAGTTACTCGGGAGGCTGAGGCAGGAGAATTGCTTGAACCCAGGAGGCAGAGGTTGTAGTGAGCTGAGATCGTACCACTGTACTCCAGCCTGGGCAACATGGCGACACTCTCTCAAAGAAAAATAAAAAAGAAAAAAAGAAAACCACTAGGTTTGACCCTTCTTAGTCTTCTTACTGCAACTTGTCAATATTTACAGGTCATCATTTCACTCTTCAAGACCTAGCTCAAAAGCCATCCCTTTGTTGTGGCCACCCTGGATCATTCTCTTCCAGTTCTGGTGTCAGTCTTTATCAGTCACATTGTGAATATAATCACTATCAAAATGACAGATATTTTAGGAATACATTTCAAATTTCCTGCTCTCTACCAAATATCTCTTAATTTTTAGTTCAGGAAATGTAGCCTGTGATACTTGTTATAATTTTTAGAGTTTAACTTTTAAAATAAGGTAATACATTCATATTATTCAAACTTCACCAGACACAAAGATAAATTAGTGAGCATTCTTACATTCTTGGGTTTAACTACACAGTTTCTTGTGTATTTTCTAAAGATAGTCATGTAATATGTAAGTAATTAATCTTGCGTTTTCCCCTGTACCCATACTTTTTGCATACATACATACATAGTATATTATAGTATGTATGTGTGATTATACTGTACTGATGTACACCCATTACTTAACAATAGGTACTAGAAATTATTCCAAATCAATACATAAAGTATTACTTCTTTCTATTTTATACATGCATAGTATAGATTAGAGACTGCCACAAATTCCTGGCCACTTCTCTAATTAAGAGGTAGAGTCCACTTTTCTCGCCTTGTATCTGGGCTGGCTCTGAAACTTATTTTTCTCTATAGAATGAGGTAGCAGTGATGTTGTATAATTTCTGAGATCTACAGTTTTTGAGATCTTAAGATATCTACAACTTTATGTCCTGAGAAAACTCCCTGTTGGAAGCTAGCCACCATGCTGAAAGAAGCCCAAGCCATGAAGAGAGGTCACATGGAAGAAAGCTAATGCTAAAACCCTCCAGTTCGACAGTCCATGTTGATTTCCCGTCCAACAACCAGCACCAACTAACATGCATGTGAGGGAGCCATCTTGGATATTCCAGCCGATTTAACTCTCCAGATGACCCTGTGATGACCCTAGCGGACATCACACAGAACAGAATTTCTCAACTAAGCACAGTCACCCATGGAATTGTGAGAGAAAATAAATAATTGTTATCGTTTTAAGCCACTATGTTTTGGGTGTTTTGTGACTATCAATAGATAACCAAAACACATAGTAATCCATCATGTGGGTATACGCTGTTTTATTTAACCCAACCTCTACTGATGGACATTCAGGTTGTTTCTCTTCTTTTGCTATTATAAACAATGTTGCAATTCATAATTATGTAAATATGTCACTTCTCATATGTGACTGTATCTGTGGGATGAGTTCCTAAAATTAGAATTTCTGGATATAAGAGAATATGCACTTACAGGCTTGATAGATATTACAAAATTGTTATCTGGGAGATTTCACTAACATACGCTTTCAGCAATAATATATGAAGTTACTAGTCTCCTATACCTTGACTAATACTGCGTTATTAAACTTTCTGATTTTTGCTAATCTAATTGGTAGAAAATGGTATAATTTTAATCTGTATTTCCATTTTTAAAATAACATTGATCATATTTTAATATATTTAAGAGCCATTTGTATTTTTGCTGAATAGTCCATGTTCTTTGCTCAGGCTCTACTGGGATGTTGGTTTTTTAAAAAATTGATTTATAAAAACTCATTACGGAATTTAATCATTTATTTATATGAGTGGCAAACATTTTTTCTCAGTTTGTCATTTTTCTTTTGGCTTTACTTAGAGTAATTTTTACCATGCATAATTTTTTACTTCTATGTTGTCAAATTTATCAAAACTTTAACTACTCTGTTAGGAATTCTGCCTTGGATTCTTCAAACACTTTTTTTCACATTTAAATTTTATTGTATTTTTAACATTTAAATTTTCTCTGAGACATGAGTTTCCTTTTTTAGGCCATTTTCTGTTATATTTAATTATGTTTCAAATCTTGCCTATTGCTTGTGTGCTTCTCAAGGGCAGGAAATCTGTCTTTTTCATGGCTGTATCCTGAAAACCTAGCACAATGGATCATATATAAAACACTCTCAGTAAGTATTGATACCATATGAAATAAACTTTAGGCCTGCACTGGGTTCCAAAGATAAAGCCACTCTTTCTGACATCATCTGAGAGGAATTTGTTGACCACGAACAGAGAAGCTGCATTTTGAACAAGCATGTTTGAAACTCTAGAACTTAAAGCTCAGCAACATAGAAATATTTTTGAGTCTCCTTTTTCTTCAGCTATATTTACTGTCTACCATGTGTGACTTCTCTTTCTTCTGATGCTAATTAATTAATATCCCACATGCCAAACCCTTATTTACCACCCGCACATGCAGACCTCTGTTAGAAGTCCGGAATGTTGATGGTTGGGTAGGTATTTTAACCTAGCTTAACCTCTATCACAATAATTAATTTTAATTGCTTTTCACTTTGGTTACATGACCCCCCAACTCCATGGAAATGATATAACCTTGTAAAAAATAAAAAATAATAATAAAAACCTTGATATGAGCTTCTTAAAAAAACAGACGTGAGATTTGACTTGAGCATTCAGTAACCAAAGGTATAAGATATTCAAAACAAAGGAAATGTGGTGCTTTCACTGCTTGTTTTTAGTGCTGCCACTGCTCTCCCAAGGAATGTCGCTGCCTTAAACTCTGTTCCATGGCAGATACTTCCTGCCCCTATACATCACCTTCAGATGTGCTAAATGATCAAAATCTTTACCATCTGGCCACTCCTCTAGCTCTAGTATTCCAAATGATTTACATTTTTAATGGTTCTTTGTGATCTCTCTGATACAGAAATACATGTATGCAGGCATATGTGCACTCAAAAAGAGTCTGTCTTCCTTCTTTGCATTCCTGTGTGCTTTAGCCAGAAGAGATGCTTTAGGATGGTGGTACAGTGAGAAGTTTATGAAACAAGGGCCACTGGGTCACTGAGATGACTATTTGTGGTTAAGCAGAATCCAAAAGGATGATATGGGGTGTCTCTTTCTTTACAAGTAGTAGCCACTGTCATTGAACAAATATTTAAATAATACAAACAATTGTTAATAATTATTTAGCTTCTCTTAAATAAGTCACGTACCCCCTTTTCATGTATAAAAACTGTACTTATACTTTGTGTTTCCCTTGTGCTTCTCAAAAGATCACAATAAAAACATTCTCTTGAAAAGTTTACTTAATTTCACTGACTTAGAAAAAAAAAATTTACTGCATTTTATGCTAGATTCACACATTTCACATGGTAGTTGAACATATAAGGAAAGATATATTTTTACCGTGGCTTGATGACATTTCTTCAATATGCTATCCTCACGGCAGATTATATTTATTCAGAAAATTTGAAGTCATCTATTTGAAATGACCTCTAGTAGTTTGTTAAAATATAAGAGATCCATTTACAGACTTTTAAAAGATGGAATTTTTATAAAGGTACAATTTGTTTGTTTGTTTTTAAGACGGAGTCTCGTTCTGTCGCTAGGCTGGAGTGCAATGGCATGATCTCGGCTCACTGCAATCTCCACCTCCTGGGTTCAAACGATTCTCCTGCTTCAGCCTTCTGAGTAGCTCAGATTACAGGTGGGCGCCACCACACACAGCTAATTTTTGTAGAGACGACGGGAGTTCACCGTGTTGGCCAGGATGGTCTTGATCTCCTCACCTAGTGATCCACCCGCCTCAGCCTCCCAAAGTGTTGGGATTACAGGCATGAGCCACCGTGCCCGGCCAAAGGTACAGTTATTATATGTCAATTATACAATAGATTCCCAATAGGGTAAGATCCTAGGGGAATAACATCACTAGAATCTGATGTGTCAATCTCAAATAGTTTTTTACTGAATTGATTACATCTCAATAATGTTTTGGAATCTTGATAAAAACTTTCATGGCTAAAGTATACCATTAACGTGACAATATTCTATAATAAATAAACAATGATATTTACCATATTACCTTTACCATGTGTATTTGTATCCAAAACACACTAATTTATACCATATCAGGGCATAGCAACTCCAGCTTGTTTGAAGAACATTACTTGATAAACAGCAATGAAGGCAGAAGAGTTGATGGAAATTCTGGTATTACTACCACCTCCTTCCCCTACTACTGTCCTTGTAAAACTCATAATATACTTTCTTCATGTGACCAGACTGAACTCTTCTTTCACTCAGGAATATAGAGTATCCAACATGTATTGTGGTACTTTAAAAACAGTCAAAATTCTTTGACATCATCTCAAGAGGTGGTGTCAATGTCCTTCTTTCCCAGAATCTGGGTGGGCTCAGTGACTGCTTTGACCAATAAAGCATAGTGGAAGTGAAGCTGTGCCAGTGTCTCGGGCTCAGGCTGTAAGAGATTGGCAGCTTTCACTTCCTGTCTCTTGGAAGTCTCTTGAAACTTTGGACCTGGGGGAAGCCAGCTGCGGAGTGAGAAGTCTGACTATCCTGAGATTGCTGTGAGTATAGAGAATTCCTGCTAGGTCTCCTGTGTTTCAGCCATCCCAGCCCAGGCACCACAACACATTATCAAAGGACTGTCTTGGACCTTCTCATCCCAGCAAATATCCAATGGAGAAGAATGAAGACCCCAGATATATGATCCCACTCTAGCCATCCCAGGAGCCCCCAGCTATCCAAACAACTACAGCTGTGGCCACAAACATTGTGTATCAGGGACAAACTCTCTCTGCTTATGGCTACTCTAATCCTTGACCTACAGAATCATGAACTTTGTGGGTCCAGTCATGATCTTGATTTTGGCAATGGCTTCCCAGGTATGTGCATGCTTATCAAACTGTGCACTTTAAAATGTGCAGTTTATTATATGTCAATTATATACAAAGCTGTTCAAAAATTTTTAAAAAATTATTTTTTTATACCACTGAGTTTTCAGATGGTTTGTAATATGACAATAGATAACCTGAACATGCACTTACTATGTTTTAATGTTTATTTCTTCCTGATATTTATTAAAATAAAAATATTATTAAAATACAAACTTGGCATATAAAACTTTACTAGGTACATTAAGAACTTTTTTTACAATATTCAATTTGTTTTTACTAAATGTCTATAATCTAAACTATAGGTTATATAGTCTAGATTCTAATCTATAGATTATATAGTCTAGATTATAATGTATAGATATATAATAAGTTATATTACTAGATATAATATGTCAAATTAAATGAATTGGCTTTAAAAAAATCACATTATGGATTACTACTGATAATATTAGTATTAGTATTGTTTTTTACTCAAGTGAATTTCCTACCAGAACAGATTCAAGTCCTGTGTACATTCACTCTTAAGTTTCTAGATCCAAGTCCATTCCCTAGAACATATTAGGTATTCAATAAGTGTTTGGTAAAAAAATAAATGAAATATGGAATAGAATTGAAACCTTTTCTTTTGTTTTAATATCTTTATCTAGTATATCTTAAATGTATTGCAAATGATTTCAGGACACCAGTATCTACCTGAGCTAGATTGCTTTCAAGTTTTAGTTTAATATTCAACCAAAAATGCACATTATAAAACAATGTACCTTATATTACAAAAAGTTTGCATGTGACGGAGCCAGATCCCTTTGAGTCCAGCACCTGAGTGTCTAATCACTAATTCATTCTCGTGACCCCATCAGGAAATAACATGACCACAAGTCTAACTGACAGGAATGAGACCTACAGAAGAACAAAAAAGGAATAAGTTACTAATGTTTATTCTGTCCATTTTCTTCTTTATTGTAGGTCAGATGTACATGATGGTTACCATTATAACTACATTCTATGAAAGATTAATCAGTGGGAAAAAAACAAATTAAAGACACACAAAAACCTTTAGAGAATCAACTTCTGGTCAAAAAAGTCCTCCTTTAGCCAACTCTAAACCTCATTCAGCCATTATTCTCTATACTCTTAGAAAGCATTCAGAAGATATAATATTTTTTAAGGACTTCAAACAGCAAATGGCAGAATTGACAAAAATTGAAAATAGAGGAAAATTTTGTTTTGTTTAAAGAATTCTAATTTTACTAATGGGAAGCATGCATTCATGTTTATGCCTAATTGATCTATATATGCTATATATATATTTCTTGTAAATGTACTTTTGCTAATGAAATAGGAATTCAGGACAATAAGAAGGTCGAGAAGAAGCATGCTTTATAAATAATTGGTTTCAATGATCGTATTCTTGATCTAAACAATAAAAAATCAAAACTCTGCATTTTCTTAATAAATATGTTTTTCTCTGTGTTCAAGAAGTTATGGTAGTAATGCTTCACAGAAAATATTTTTCAAGTCAGGCATGGTGGCTCAGGCCTGTAATCCCAGCACTTTGGGAGACTGAGGCGGGCAGATCACTTGAGGTCAGGGGTTCAAGACCTGCTTGCCAACATAGTGAAAACTTGTCTAGACTAAAAAAAAAAAAAAGAAAAAGAAAAAAAAAAAAATTAGCCCGGCATGGTGGTGCACACCTGTAATCCCAGCTACTTGGGAGCTGAGGCACGAGAATTGCTTGAACCCAGGAATTGCTTGAACACCTGTAATCCCAGCTACTTGGGAGGCTGAGGCACGAGAATTGCTTGAACCCAGTTGCTTGAATTTACAAAAAAAAATTTTTTTTTTAGAGTTTGTATTGGGCTGAGATGGCACCACTGCACTACAGCCTGAGTGACAGAGCAAGCAAGATTCTGTCTCAAGGGGGAAAAAAATGTTCATATGATGATACTACAGCTAGAATGCTAGAATTCTTTTTCACTGATTTTTATATTAAGTCCTTTTCTGTTTACTAAGCATTACTAAGCATGAAAAAAATCTTTGTGCTGTGGTAAGAATGTTGAAAAATGTATAATTTCTCAGGAGATATGAATCACAACTTTCACTATAGTTTGGAAAATAACTTAGTATCGGTATCTTTTTGTTTGTTTTAAATAAACTCATCACTGGAGTTCTAATAAATTTTGCTTCTAGACCATGTGAAAATTTTAAATTAGAAGCTATGCAGCAACTAATTTTTAAATTAACATAAAAATTCTCATTTTAAATGTTCTGAAAACTTTTAAACATATGCAGTTGCTATAATTTAATACATTCCTCTGTCTTTTACTGTCATTTAATACATTTCTCTTGTTTTCTGTATCTCTTGTATTTCCTGGCAGTAACTCATGCTTTCAAAACATCAGGAAGCAAATGAGAAAAGGAAAAGAAGACATTCATTGTATATTGTAAGCCAAATAATGAACTAGCTAGATAGTGTCTCAGACTGGAGGAAAATGACATTGTTAACATAATTGTTTTTCCAGTTAATAATTAGTGTTGTATAATCTGACCTTAACCTATAGGCGTCTTTTTCATTATAATCTCACCAGAAGTCCTTAATTCTATTCAAATGTTATCTATTTTAGATTACCTATTGCCTCATCCAATGCTTCCCGGTTTCTCAAATACACTAAAACAAGTAGCTCTGGTTGGTGTTTATTTGGAAAGAAATGTTACCCCATGGTCACAAATCCAACATCCCCAAAAGTTCTTTTTTTATATAAAGCTGTCAAGTAATCCTGCCAAAGGACACTCTGGGCTCCAGAGTGAGTATAATTTTTCCTTAAAAATTGCCAATTTCTTGACCTATATTCTATGATAAAAGTTTTAATATTTTATATTAAATTGGTCAATAATATGCCTATTGACCAACATGTTCTATTTAGTGTACTGCTTCACCAAGCGCCAATATATATGTCTCCAGTGACTGCTGCTGACTGAGTCTCCTCATGTTAGTAAATTTCTAAACATTTTTCTTAGTACATGGAGTAATGTGTTATGTTGATAAATGTCTCATGACACTTAAATGTAGCTACATTGCAGTAATTCGAAGGTAAGAAAAAGTTACCATGACTCCCATTTCTTTGAAATTGTGTACAATGAAAGGCTTCTCAGCATGATACCCCAACTAAAATTTAGGGGTGTGACAGCACTTACAAGTAAATCCATTTTGTTTGAGTAAATATGGAGTTTCATTTACCTTCTAGCAAATTCCCAAGTAGCATCTCCATAAATTTAAACTGATTTTACTTATTGAGTTCTATTATTAACTTTAAAAGACAATCTACTTTGGGTCATTTTGAGCATCACATATTGCTTACATAAAGTAAGTTTAAATCTGAGTCCATAATGATACTAAGCAAACAAATACAGGCATTTGTCGCTGTATGGAGTCTGTTTTCATGCTGTTGATAAAGACATACCCAAGACTGGGCAATCTACAAAAGAAAGGTTTAATTGGACTTATAGTTCCATGTGGCTGGGGAAGCCTCACAGTCATGGTGGAAGGTGAAAGGCACATCTCACATGATAGCAGACAAGAGAAAAGAGCTTGTGCAGGGGAACTCCTTTTGTAAAACCATCAGATCTCATGAGACTTATCCACTATCATGAGAACAGCACGGGAAAGACCTTCCCCCATGATTCAATTACCTCCCACCAGTCCCTCACATAATACATGGGAATTGGGTGGGGACACAGCCAAACCATATCAGTCACCTTTGAAGAATACTAGAGAATGTATAATTATTCTGAAAATTAGTAAATAAAGGGAAAGAAGCAAACATTTTTTCTGTCTTTTCATAAAAAAAAAAAAGTACTTTGAACAACCAAATGGGTGATAATGAAAGTTTGTCTTTATAAAAGTAACTGAAGAGCCCAGGCGTGGTGGCTCATGCCTGTAATCCCAGCACTTTGGGAGGCTGAGGTGGGCAGATCACTTGAGCCCAGAAGTTTGAGACCAGCCTGTGCAACATACCTAGACCCTGTCTTTAAAAAGAAAGAAAACATTTAAAACAGTAACTGAGCATCAGCTATTGTGGGCACACTGCCTATAGGTAGCCCTGCTCCACAAGAAGCAGTTTAAAAAAAAAAAGTAACTGAGCAGATAAATGAGAAAGAAATGATAATTACAATAACAAGATGTGGCGATCCTGATTTAATTAATGAATCTAAGCAAAAAGCAATGGCTTTGAATAGAATACAGAAAAGAAACAACTAAACATTACGTGCTTCCTTGTAGAAATATACACCATTAGCTATGATTTCACCTTTTGAAACTGAATCTGATCAAGCCGCTAGATCTATTCATCAATTTACAGAAAACACAAGGGACAAAGAAAAGACAAAGGAACGTACTAAACTACAGCATGAGGTACAATCAGCAAAATTCATACCATGGAAACTATAGAACAAATAATTTAGTTCTTTGCAGAAACAAATTGCAAGAGAAAAATAAAGACATGCATGAAAACTCTTCAGAGATATGCTTACCAGATGCAATTCATGGATGTGTATTAGCGTTCTCTAGAGAAACAGAACCAAGAGGATATATATAGGTATATAAGAGGCAATTTATCATGGGAGCCAGCTCACATGATTATGGAGAGTGAAAAGTTCCACAACATCCCATCTGCAAGCTGTAGAAGCCAATGTTGTAATTCAGTCTGAGTCTGAAGGCCAGAGAAACTGGGGGCATTAGTGTAGTCTTGGAGTCGGAAGGCTCAAGAACTTGTTGCTCTGATTTCCAAAGGCAGGAGAAGATGGATGTCCCAGTGTCAAGAGGGACAGAATTTGCCCTTCTTTTCCTTTTCTTCTATTGGGACCCTTAACAGATTGGATGATGCCTGTCCATATTGATGAGAGTGGTTCTTCTCTACTCAGTGTACTTCTTCAAATGCTAGTCTCTTCTGAAAATTCTCTCACAGACCCACCCAGAAATGTTTTACTATCTATCTGGCTATCCCTTAACCCAGTCAAGTTGACACATAAAATTAACCATCAGAGAATGTTATTTGGATTCAGATTTAAATCAACAAAGTGTGAAAACGTAGTAAGATTATTGGAGAAATTTGTGCATTGACTGGATATTTAGTGACAAGGAATTTTTCATGTTTGCAGGTGTGCTAATGGTATTGTGGGTTTTGTTGAGTCTATATATTCTAAAAATACTTCCTAAAATAGTTACAGAAGAAAACATGTATAATCTGAAATTTGCTTCCAAATTATCCAAGAGTGTGGGGTTGGGGAGTGAGTGGAGGTATAGACAAGTCAATCTTGGCCATGGGTTCATGTCCAAATTTCTTATTCTTATAAGGACACCAATCAGATTAGATCATGGCCCACTCTAATGGCCTGATTTTAACTTAATCACCTTTAAAGTTGTCTTTCCAAATACAGTCACATTCTGAGATACTGGGGGTTAAGGTATTAGTGGGAATTTGTGGGGACATAATTCAGTTCATAACAAGTCCATTCAGAATCTTGCTGTATTTATTTGTAATATCAATGCCATATAAACTGCTTAAAATGGTTACCTTCAATATTGGCTCAAAAGCTGAACTGTGTAAGCTGCTGGCATTAATCACCATGCTATACTTTGCAAGGCCCATAGCCGAACAATCCTAACCACTCCTTCACTTTCAGACTAATTCTATAGATCTATTTTCTCCAATATGGCAGTCACACATCAAGTAGTACACGCTTGAAATGTGGCTGATCCAAACTGGGATGTGTTGTAAGTATACATTACACTGAATTTCAAAGACTTAGCAAGAAAAAAGAAAGTAAAATATCTCATTACTAGTTTTTGTATTGATTACATGTTGAAATGATAGTTTGGATATACTAAATAGGTTATTAATTTCAGCTGCTCCTTCTTACTTAAAAAATATGGCTAGTAAATGACTTTAAAATTATGTGCTTACATTATATTTCTGTTGGATGGAACTTTTCAAAAATATAGGTATCTGTCATTTGACCTAAGATTTGCTTCAAAGACTTTCTTAGGCTTCCAATGTATAACTCTCTCCAATAATCCCTTTCCTTTTTGCACCACACATTTAATAACCTAGGAGCAGAATTCGAGTGCTATATGCAGTTCTTAATTCACATTTCAAACCTAAAGAACATGTGCCTACTTCTTAGGCAGACAATATGTAGTGCTAACTTAACAAATGACACTGAAATTTGTTTTATTTATTGAAATCCTAAGTGATGGATAGTTCTGTTGCCTTTTACCATTTCCAAGGAAAAAGAGAAGCTATAATAATAGGAATTGACAAAGATACTCTCATTTTTCCTTTACCAGTGGTACTAGATATTCTCAGACTGGAGCAGTGGTTCACATCTGTAATCCCAACACTTTGGGAGGCCAGTGTGGGAGGATCACTTGAGTCCAGGAGTTCAAGACCCCATTTCTACAAAAAAATTAAAAAAAAAAAATAGCTGGGTATGGTGGCAGACACCTGTAATCCCAGCTACTCTGGATGCTGAGGTGGGAGGATCACTTGAGTCTCAGAGGTCGAGGCTGCAGTGAGCCATGATTGCACCACTGCACTCCAGCCTGGGTGATAGAGTGACACTTTATTTCAAAACTAACTAAATAAATAATTTTAAAAAGATACTCTCATATTTCATTTACAAACACTAGAAAAAGTCTTATGCTCCAATTTTATCAAAACACTAGAACTGGGCTTATACATATTTCTAGAAATTTTTGCAATACTTACATATTTGCAGCTGCTAACTTTTATGACAAAGATAAATATTTCATTTTGCTTAAAAGTTGATGCTGAGAGGAGGAATTGTAGTTAGGAGTATTTCAGTATCAGTAATTTTTTACTTTTTCAGGAACATAAAATATGATTAACATCCACTGCTTGTATTTCTTGGCAGGTTCGGTTGTATCTTACCCAGATTTTCATTTTAGTACAATTAATCCATATAGGTTTAATTAGGTAGATTTAAATGATCATCAAATGAGTATACTTATTTGGCAGCACAACAGTGGCTCAAAACCTACAGGATTAAAAACTTTGCAGTTTGGCTTATCATCTATATCCCTGAATGACAGTTTCCACAATCATCAAAGTAATCTTTAAGAATTGCTAAGAAATCAAATAATGAAAACATCAGTTTTTAAAAAAAAATTTAAGGCATTGAAATAGGAAAAAAAAGCTTTTTGGAGAGTCAAGTTTTTATCAAGACTCCTTGTAATTAGATCTCTTTTTCACATCCTTAATTTTGATTGTCTCCTGTAAAAGCATTAAGGTCAACATAGAATCTCAAAATAATTATTTTTATAGTTGAAGTATCCTTCCAAACATTTCTTCAAGCAGTACTTTTGTACTTTTTTTGTGGAGTTTGAGACCATTTTGGGGTGACGGGATTTCCTGTTTGGAGGACTGAGCTGGAGGAAAAAGGGGAGAGGGAGAGTACCCTGTTACAGAGAAAGCAAAATACTGTAGAAGTGGATTGCTGAGTATCTTGTTCCTTGAATGCACTTCAACACTGCACATTAGTAAGCATTATAAAGAATCAATGCAAACATTAATTTAGCTTTCTCAATATTATAGTCTTTAAATGAAATTCTTTAGATTTAAATTGATTGCTATAAAAGGTTTACTTTTTTTCCCTTCTTGTATTTCCAGGGGCATACTATGCCACTTAGCTGTGTATTTAACTTCATTTAGCCTCCATCAAGGACCTGAAACAAAATGCTTATAAAGAATGCTATTTTGTCTTGGCGTGGTGGCTCACGCCTCTAATCCCAGAATTTTGGGAGGCAGAGGTAGGCGGATTGCTTGAGGCCAGGAGTTTGAGACCAGCCTGGCCAACATGGCAAAACCCCGTCTCTACAAAGAACACAAAAATTAGCCGGGCATGGTGGTGCATGCCTGTAATCCCAGCTATTAGGGAGGCTGGGGCACAAGAATTGCTTGAACCCAGGAGGTTACAGTGAACTGCACTCCAGCCTGGGCAATCAGAGTGAGACCCTGTCTCAAAAAAAAAAAAAAAAAAAAAAGCAAAGCTCATATTTTGATACTAGATGGTCGTTAACTTTGTAATGTGGAGTTTGAGACCACAATTACCCCAGAATTCTATAAAGAGATACACAGTTTATTTTTGAACATTCAAATTTCAAGTCCCATAAACAGAAATTTAAAAAAAAGTTTCATTCACATTTTCAACATCAATCTATAAAGAATTTTCTAAGAATGAAACACAACTTATATACCTAAATATGGGGCTTCCCTTACAGTGGTCTTGAGAGGTTAATTCATGCCTTTAGTTGATGCTTTTAAGATTCAAAGTATTTTTAGAATTTAACAAGAAATGTCTATTATCCAGAAGACAGTTTTTCTAAATGATGCTAAATCCTCATCTTTTGAGAAAAGGTATGGCTTATGATAAGTCATTATCACTCAAAGTAAGAAAGAGATCAAACTACGTATTACCATTTTTTTCTTAAATATGAGCTGTAACTATAAATAATAAGTACATTTCCATATGTCTCTGAAAGAGGAATTTCAGAAAATCTTTTGGGTTGAATAAATTCCAGGCAAAAAATTGATCTCAGTTTCACCTACCTACAACTTAAATGAAGAACATACGTAAATAAGTAACACTGAAAAGATTGCTTTTTATAAATTCATTAGTGACTGGCATATTACTAAAGATAAAATAGAAAAAAAAAGACAATCTCATCAGTTTTAGTGAACTACACCCAAGTATATCTATTGAATACTTTTAAAATATTGGAAATATATAGGAAATCCTAAAACTGTTGAAATTCACACCTAACCTTTCAAAAGTATTTATTTTCCATTTTCAGAATAGCATTCTTGAGTATAATTTAAAAAGAGTGCTGGAACTTGAATCCCCAACAGGGACTGGAACATTTACAGATTAAAAGCATTTTAAAATTCCTGTGTGGCACACATTTCATAGGATGTGGAGGGGGAAAAAAATGCTCAATTTGCAGTGAATGATTAAAGGGAAGTTAAAAGCTAATAGATCTCTCACTTAAGTACTTTTAAAATTTCTCAAACTTGACTGAGGCTACATTAAACTATACTCCCCTACCAACTGCTAGTCAGGCATCTATCTAAAAAATATGGCTGCATGTCCAGGGATGGATGGTGGCTCACACCTATAATCCTACAACTTTGGGAGGCTGAGGCAGGAGGATCGTTTGAGGCCAGAGTTCAAGACCAGCCTGGGCAACATAGTAAGGCACCTGCCTATAAATAAATAAACTTTTATATATATATATGGCTGTGAAAAGTACCTTACCCCAAATCCTTAACTTTAGTTGCAAGGTTACATTGTTTATATTTATATAAAAAAACTTGCATTGTTTCTCAAATGTATTATCAAGTTCTAGCATTAAAATTTTTAATTGGCTTGGGGGCATACAACTCACCTTCAGTGGATATAATTTTATATGTTAAGTATAATGCCAAGCATATCATTTAAATCTCTTAAACTGAATGCTTACCTTTAACACCTAAGATTTTAAAATTTTCTCTAGAAATATTTGCATTTAAAAATAAAATTTGTAAAAAAAAATCCTATTTTAGCAGGCTTGATTATATCAACTGGTAAAACTTTATTTTACAAGCAATAGGAATTGGATCAAATGATTATTATAACCCAGGGGAAGTATTTTGTAACCACAGCAAATGCCGTTATACATACTGCCAATACAGATTTAATAGACAATACTGAACTGTACAAGAGTTATTTATTTTTCCTTAATCTCAAAGCTATTTTTAGTAATACAAAAAAGCCATATTAACATTTTTTTTCCGTTAGAAAACATGATGTACAAAACTTTGGATGAAAAGATACGTCAAATTTCATTTAATCGCTTGGAGGAAAATCCACCAACTCCATCAATACCACCCAAAGTGTTTTAGGCAGTGAATAAAATCAAAATAATGCATCTTAATAAATTCCAGCTGTTAAAAGAACAAACTTAGCAATATATAACAGTTTGCTACACAGGATTTTTGACTATTCACTTTGGGAGTTATTTTTAAAAATCCACTTTTTTACTGAGTCCTACTACACACCAGGCACTGTACTTGGCCATCTAGGTAACTAAGAAAAAGTTGGTTAAGATACAGAAGGCTCATAAATCAGTCCTTTGGTTACCAAATTCAATTTTTAACTTTCAAACATCCTCCAAGATCAAGAAAACCTAACTAAAAATACATACCCTTCTAAGTATTATTTGATTTTATTAGTAGCAAGGGTGTTTGGTAAGGTCATGAACCACTATTTTTGATCCATTATTCCAATTAAGAGTGCATGTCAAAAGCTAATTTGTTATTTTTCTAATGAGTTTAAGATTTGGCATTCAGTTGTTACACATGTGGTTCAATGATTTATCATGAACCCTAAACTGCACACTGCTCAAAAACAGCAAAACAGATGCGCATTAAATGAAATAATGGTTTTTAATACATATCTTAAAATTCAGTCAGTTTAGGGTCCAGTGAAGAAAAAGATAACCAGTTACCGGGTGGTAAAGGGCAGAGGAGGTAAACTAGTAAAGATTATTAATATTCAGTGAAGTATTATTGTCTATCTTATCCTTTGAGTAACAAGATGCTAACACACTTGCAAAAAAAAAAAAAAAAAAAAAAAAAAGGCTTAAAACTACGCTAAAGGCCCATGAACTGACATCATCCATTCAACACCATTACTTTTTTACATAAACCTGTTTTCTTAAGGTATAACATATTAAGCAATAATTTGGAAATTAGCCAAGCACTAAGCAATTACAATAGCAGGTAATACACCATCAATTTTTGAAACACATTTGGCCACATTTCATGACCCATCTGCACTATGGATTCTATAGACTCTCACTCAGTGTAAAATTTGTTTCTGGACCTGAATTACAAGAAAATGGCTTTATGAAATTTTCTCATAAGACATTTAAATAGTCTTAGGTTCACACCCCTTTTGTTCTAAATGATTTAATCTGACATGCGATATAACTACAATAAAAATAATTATGTTCAATTCTTAAATGAAAACTAAATGCCAATAAATGGTAACAGATTTGACATGGAATGTTGTAAGATCTTCCTCTACGTAATCTGACACTGCGGATTATGAATTTCAGAGCTTGAAAACTTCAGATTAAGAACCACAAGAAAATTTACTCTTGATGGCATGCAAGATCTTCCAAAAAATTAACCTAAGACCTAGAAGTCTCAGTATTACTAGAACATAAAAAAACACAACAAATTTGTACATTTTATTCACATTTATTTTTCGCTTTTAGTGTGCTCACAGAAAATTAGAACACCTTAAGCAGGAGTTTAATAGCAATTTTTGTAAGCAAAGTTACATTCCATCTCTAAGTCAAATTGGTCAAAGCTTCTCCAGTATTTACAAAACATGATAGACAAGATGCTACACAAAACCATTGCATCTGAAGATTTTTTTTCCTTTATTCTCAAAGACGACTGGAAAAGAAAGCATTATCTGCTGTAATCAAAAACATACCACAGTATAAACAGTAACCATTCCACTTATCACAGCTTGGTTGAGTTTAAAATTTGTGTTTTAAAAGGTCCAAGATGACTGCAGTTTTACAAAAATGGGCAGGGTGGAAAGTTGCAAACTTCATGTGCTTCTGGATATCAAGATTTGTTTTTATACAATAGTCACAGTTAAAAACACCCTGCTGGTAATACATAATTACACTTTATTAAGGTCATAAACCAGCAATAAACAATAAAGCCTATACAACTTGTAGTTCTACTTAATCACTGACTGGTACAGCTAACATGAGATAAGTGAAAAGTTCCTATGGTTTAAATGAACTCCTAAGACTATGATCGTTTTTTTTTTTTTTAATCTGGGTATTGGTGTTTTTTCTTTTTTCCTCTTTCCTTCTTAGTCAAGACTTGTAGTGTTGTAAACCTGCCTCACAAAATACATGGTAATAACTTTTCTTTAAAAAAAAAAAAAAAAAAAGACAGCCTTTACACCATTTCTAGTGGCACATTATTTTGGCAATGTTATGCACCACTTCAATTTCCCCATTGTGACCCCTATCACTTCATTTGATATCCCTTTTTGACCCACCCATCTCCTTCATATATGGGCATGTCCATAGATTGACAAAGAAAGTTTACATTTTTGAATAAAGATGCAAAGTATGCAAAAACATTAATACTGATGCGAAAAAATAAAAAACAAAAGAGAAACAAGGCAGAGGAAGAAGGTGTTTTAAGCTCTCCTCGACCTGTTGGAATGGTGGTTAACAGAATGATTTGAGATGGGATCTGTGGGGGGGGGGGGGAGAAAAAAAAATTTGGTGCTTAAAAAAAGTAAAATAAAAAAAGACATCTTTAAAATCAATCCCTGGTTGTAGACAAGTTCTCCAAAACCAGTACCTGGCACCACTCCAACAAACAAACAGGGGAGAAAAGTTCTTCGATTATCTCACAAAAGCTTGCTCTTTTACTCTGCCGCCTCCGCTGGGGGGGCTTCTGGACTGCACTCGGGCTGGGCCTCCTGTGAGGGGGCTGCGCAGGCTGACGAGGCGGCGGCGACCGCGGGCTCCTCTGCGGGGGCGGCCTCCTGCTCCGGGGGCGCGCCGGGCCCGGCGGCCGAGGGGGCCTCGCAGGCGGCGGCGCTGGCCCCGGCCTCCTCGGCCTTCTTCTCCTCTACCTTGCTGGGCTCCTCGGCGGCCTTGGTCTCGTCGCTGGCGGGTGGCTTCTCTGGCGCGACAGCAGCCTCCTCGGGCTTGGCCTCCTGCGGGTCGCCACCCGCCGCCCCCTCCTCGCCAGCTGCCGCCTCCTCGCCCGGCGCCGCTGCCTGCTCCCCGGAGGCCGCGCCCGCCTCGGCGGCGGCGGCCGCAGCGGCGCCCCCGGCGGCCTCGTCCTTGCCGCCTTCGGCAGCGGGCGCCTCAGCCTCACCGCCTTCTCCAGCCTCCTTCTTGTTCTTCTTGAAGGAGAAGCCGCTCAGCTTGAAAGACTTCTTGAAGGAAAAGCGCTTCTTTTTTTTTTTCGGGGTCTCGTTGCTGGGCGAGGGCGTGGCCCCATCCTCGGCCTTGGGCGAAGACGTCGAGGAGGCGGCCGACGCGGCCTCTCCCTCCGCGGCCGTGGGCGAGCCGGGCTCGGCAGCCTCGCCCTCCGCGGGGGCCTCCTTCTCTACCGGGCTGGCCCCGGCCTCGGGGGCGGCGGCGGCCGGCTCATCTTTCTCGGCTGCGGAGGGCGACGCCGCCCCACTCCCGGCTGCCGCGGGCTCCTCCTTGTCGGCGGCCGGGGCGCTGCCGTTGGCTTGCAGCTCCTCCTTGGCGCCCGACTCGGCGGCCGCGGGCGAAGCGTCGCCGTTTACCTTCACGTGGCCATTCTCCTAAGAGGCAGAGAAAGCGGGAGCGTCACTGAAGCGGCCGGGGCGCCGCCATTCCCGCCCCCAGCCCTGGACCGGGAGGGACCCGCTTCCCGCTAAGGCCCCTGTGGCCATCGAGACCCCACCCCCGCCGTTACGGGGAGGCGCGGGTGGATGCCCAGACGAGAGCCCCACGAACGAGGAAATGGGCACCGCTGCCTGGAGACCCCCCCCAAAACACAACTGTAGCCCCCAAGTAGAACAGTGACCAGCCCGCCATTCAGCAAGTGCCCTAAAGATGAAGTCCAAAACGTAGCAAGCAAAGGCTAACCATGCCAGCCCTCGCCTTATGGGGGGCTTAGGGGAAAAAAGGTGCCAAGGAATAGTTGACACAGCAAACGTCCTTTGGAAGAAGGCACAGAGCCAGAGCTGGTGGTCCGCGCCTACGTTTCACATCCCTCTTTCGCCCTAAATACATAAAGGCCTCTTCAAAAATACCAGGAATTCCCAGGGGGACCACAGCACTCGAGCCAGGAGCCCCTCCCCGCACGGGGCTCTTCGAGGTCCTGCGCCCGCTCAGGGCCTTGGGACCGGCAGGGGGCGCTGTGCCTCCACTGCGCCGCGCTGAGGGCAGGCAGGCGAGGAGGGGCGGAGTCGCGGGGCCACCCCGCCCTGCCCAGCCGGGCCCTGCCCGCAGGCCGAGGCGCCCCCGAGCCTGGATCGCGCAGCTCAGCAGTCCGCAAACAAAGCTCAGGTGGTTTCCTGGCCTCTTGGTCGGTCTGAAACCAACAAGGCAGGGGGGAAACCCATTATTTCTGAGGTCTCGCCTCTGCTTCCACGCCCACCTTCCCCTGTGATTCTGCGAAGCCTGGGCGCTCCTCGGCGGTTCATTTTGCATTTTTAACGGGTTTAAAGCCTCTTGGCAGACTTCGCTTTCCCCGGTAGGTTAGAGCAGGCGAAGCGACACGATCTTTTCTCTAGGAAAAGAGGCGTGGTGGGTGCCCAGTGTTTGCGAAGCAGCCACCCATGGCCGCCCTCTCGGGTCCACCCAACCGTGGCTATCTGCCTGGGTCCGGGCAGCGCCGGGCGGCCCCCCGCGGGTGGTCGAGGCGCCACGCACAAGAACAATCTCGACCCAAACGCACGAACCGCCTCTTTTTGACCATCTGGAAAGGTTCTTAAAGGACCTCCGAGTGTTCCCACCCCACAGATACCATTTAAAAATAAATGGGTGTGTAATTCCACAGACAGTCACGAATAAAGATTTAGGACAGTGGGAAAGCCCCATCAAAAGGTACCGAAGCCCTCTCTCCAACCCCAGCCAACCACCTTTCCAAGAACCCAGGGAACGCCGCCGCGGCATACAATAAGACAGCCCTTCCCTCCTCGCCTTTCTCCACCACCATCCCCACTGCGCCCCCCTTTCCCGACTCCCCCACCCCATACACACAATCACACCACCAGTTCAGAAATCTCAAAGACAATCTAGCTTCGACAACAAACCCGAGAGCCACCCAAACACCATTGTGCCCCCAAACACAAATGCAACCTGGCTGGGGGCGGGGGAGGAGGGCACCTAGCTAGTCACGTTCTGCCAATCTCCAAACCACGCCATTTTAGACGATTTATCACTCCTTTCCTCCCGTCTACTCAAGAATTCTACAGGATTCTAAGGAACCACTCCTTTGGGGGTGGGGGAAGACCCCTGCTATAAAAAAATACACAATTTGGGCTACCCATTCCATTCAACTTTCAGACTAGAATCCAGCCACACTCCTCTCCACGAATGAGCCTTGGGAGCCACCAGGAGGGAAGGAGAGAGAGACACCAAGTAAATGACCACAACCACAGGTAGAATTTACCTGCCCGTTCGCTTTGGAAGGCGACGAGGCCACAGCCGCCTCCCCGGGCCTCTCCGCGGCGGCTTCTCCCTTCGCTGCGGTCTTGGAGAACTGGGCACCCATGCTGGCTTCTTCAACAAAGAAACTCAACAGATCCAAGAGGGGAAACAAAGAGCCTCGGGTTGGTGTAACGACGGGGCGAGCAGCAGCAGCAGCGGCGGCGGCAACAGCGGCAGCGGCACACACACCGGTGGGAGGGGGGTGGGGGTGGTGGAGAAGACAGAACAGAACCGATTAAACACACTCCGGATAAAAAAATTTTAGTCGAAGAGATCAAAAAGCAGCAGCACAGGAGGGAGGGAAAAAGGGTGGAAAAGTCGAGCACAAAAAAAGGAGCCCAAGTGTAGTTCGAAAAAAAAAGAAGTAATAAAAAAATCCCAGATTTGTAGCCGCACTGTAGACAAGAGGAAAATGGAGAAATCTCCCTGGTTGCTAATAAGATGCGGGGTCCAACGCCCAAGTGCACAGATGAATGGGCTCGCGGGCGCTGACGCGGCCCCCGCGCGCGTCGGCCAATCCGCGCGCCGCACACAAAGCAGGGGGCGGGGTCTGCGCGCCTGGTGAACAATGGAGCCGCGCTTTGCAAACGGTTTGAAAATCAGCCTCAGACCGAGAATTAATGTCCTCCAAATAAATAAATCAATTAAAAAATACATGGCACTCGCCTCTCTCTGCTTGAAAATAATAATGCATTTCTTGATTGGCTTGCTTTGTTTGGAATTAATTAACGCGGGAGGGGGGTAGTTGTGCATCGGGGCGGAGAAAGCGTTAACTTGACTCGCATTGACTCTCGTCGGTCTATATCCGTGTGTCTCTCGCCACTCGCTCCCCTCCCCCATCTTTCCGTGTGTTTATGTGTATGTGTGTTTATGCGAGTGTTAAAGACAATGGTCGTGATTTGTGTGTTTGCAGCATGCTTTCTTTCCTTCTTTCTTTTTCCATATTGGCTTTACAGATAATGCGCAGGGTTTGTTTCTTCAACTGCTGCAATGGTTAAATCGTCCCAAATTGAAAGGTATTTAAACCACGAAGATCGAATTTCATCAAGCGAGATCGCAAGTTAGAATTAGGTCTGTAGGCCAGATGTGGAAAATGCAAAAGCGGCAGACAGCGAAGCCACACTCCCTTCCCTCTCCCACGTTGGCATGCAATAAAATATTTTGAGATTGGCCTTGGGCGCTCAACAAATTCCCCCTTCTCTGGCTATTCCCAATTAGTAATAGTTTTTTTCCACAATTCAAAGTGAGAGCCATTTACAGAAGATCGAAACTCTTCGCGTTTTATCACTGTTTGAAATGACATAATTTTCCTCTGTGGTGAAATGAGACACAGCCTCGAGTAGACGAATCCATATTTACAGTTGGGATGTTATTCGCGTCAATATGGATCGTTTTCAGCCTACTGCCAGAATCGAATGGACTCTTTTTGGACGTGTGAGTGTGTGAATGCGCACGCAGGCGAATGTGCTCCTGGAAGGAAGGGAGGCAGCAATGATGACATTCTAAACCGGATTGCAGTTCTAAGGAGAAATGTTCTGCATGTTGAGAGATAGCAAGATCCCTGAGCTCTCCAAGTCTAACTTGGGTTAGAGGAAAAGCTTCTATAATGGTACACAGGATACCTCCATCTGTCACTGCACTCCTTGCCACCGAAGTACCAGACGCTATTTGTGTGTGAGAGACAAGGCACTGACTTAAAGTATGGGGGGTGAGGGGAACCAAGGAAACAGCTTAATAAGCATTTTCTTCCCAAAGTTTTCACTCGTGGCAAAATCAGACCACCTTTTCTCGTTTACATTTGGTGATCCTGCAAGAAATAATCTTTCGCTTATGAAGGCGAGAAGCAGTCGAGGGAATGGTTCATTTCTCCTGGTGCTGGCTCTGAATTCTCAAACAGTTTTATTTTCTGCTCACTGTAGGGAAATAGGTCACACTCTGAGTGAAAAAGACGGTTGGTTCAAGCCAATAACTCTTTGTTCAAGCGTTGCTTTGAAAATCACCAAGCTGAACATTGTTACGTGAAGCTTCGTCTTCTCACTGTTCAGTTCCTTCAGATGCATTATTCGACCACGGTCATATTCCCCAGAGCTGATGTAAAGACGTTTCCGTATAAATGCATCTTGCCAACAAACGTGTTATTACCCTTAAGAGAGCCCGCTGGCCTGGCCCACGACCCCAGCCGCCAGAATGGACGCGAATCCCTTGTATTAGCAGTTCCAACTTGAAAAGCCAACTGGGCTGATCCGACACCACCATCCAGGCGATTCCCAAAAGCCCATTTAAGGCTCTTGATTTCCCCCCACCCCCAACGTGAATCTTGCCCCTTCCTCTGCATCCCCCTCCTATTTTAAATTGGGGTGACTGCTAGCTCGCTTTCGGATTTTCTCCCAGACGCGTCCTTCGCCCTCCATTTGGGGGCTGCTTTTATTGCTCCTTTGTTACCAGGCTGCCGTGTAGCTTTCCCCCCTTTTCTTTCTCGTACGCCTATTTGCCTGGTATCGGCTGGTCTCCCTGGCAACGGCCAAGGAAGATTCGGAACACGGGGCCGGGGGAGGGGGAAGAGGCGGAGCCGGCGCTGGGGGGGTGACGGTGGGCGGTGGGGCGGGGGCTGGGAGTGGTGGAGGGGAGAGGGGCCGAGTGAGAGACTGGGAGACAGACTGCGAAGCAGATGGCCGCACGAGGGGGCGGGGTGAGGGCGGGGAGGGGCGGGGGGACAGCCCTAGCGTCAGGGGCGCGAGGGAGCCAATCAATTCCCGCAGCAGCTCTGGGGCAAAAAAAAAAAAAAAAAAAAAAAGTGTAAACACATAAGTTCCCTCCTCACGAGCGGTCTGAATATCTAGTTTACGGTAGAAAAGATTTTTTTTTTTTTTTTTTTTTTTTTTTTTTTCGCAAGCGCATTCTAAGGTAGCTGGAAAGCCGACGGTCCCCAGCAAGTGGCAGGCGGAGGCTCCTTGGGGGCGCTGCCCGCGGCCGCTGAGGGCTGGGCCACCCTTTCCCCAACCTCCCCCAGCGACTGGCTTCGTCCAAGCAGGGGATTTCTTGAGCTTATGGGGAAGAGGGTCCCGGCGGAGGATGGGTGAGGAAGAACGGGCTGGGAAATGGAAAACGGTTGTTGTTGTTCTTGCAAAACTGTTTAATGACAGGGAAAGAAGGCCAAGAACTTGGAACTGGTAGGGAAGCAGTACAGTACAAGTGTGGCTCCTCAGGAGTTTGGTGTGCTCACACGCAGAGTTAAAGGTTTCAAACAAAGCGCCAAAAATGTTTATAGGAATATGACTAAAGAACCCAAGAGTTCATAGTGAAAATGTAAAACCAGTGTCTGTAACCAAACCAAATTAATAATGTAGGAAGAAACGGTCATTTATTCTTCATTTGTACTTCCCTTTCACCCTGCCCTAACATATTTGCAAGATAATAATAATCTGTGTATAGTTTTCTTTAGAAAAAAGAGCAATTTATTTAAGAGACCTGTTATTTTTCTGTAAAATGTTAGCGTTGGAAAGAATTTTAGAGACCATTCCACAAAATCTTGAGGGCCCAGTGTGTCAAACACAATAATCCAGATCTTGTTTTCATATCATTGAACAAGATAAACTCGGTCTCTGACCTCAGGGGGCTTCCATTTTAGAAGATCATCTACTGAAGTTGAATTGGAGCACCTGGCTTCTCCCTCTCAACGATGAAGAAATAGGCACGGGAGAGTTGCCAGATTCTCAGACGGCAGAGCCACGAATAGAGGTCAGGCCCCTTGATGACTGAGTCCTGGCTTTTTCTACCACTGCCGGTGCTGCTATTTTCCCTTGATGGCACAGATTCACTCAGTAGGTCAGTCATTCATACCTAAAGTATTTATTAAGGTCCTCCTAAGTACGAGGGAAAAGACTTTAGACATCAGCTTACACCAGGGACAAATATGGACATGGTCTTTCCTCTCATGCAGCTTACATTTGTATTATTGTTTCTTACAACTTCTTAACATGTGGAGAAAGAAAGCAAAAACAAGATTAACTGTGTGCTTAAAAAACAACACAAAAGATGACGACGACTTTGTAGATTCCAAATTAAATACGCCTTTTTCACCTGGAAGCATTCATGCATTCACAACATATGCGATCCCACTGTGCAGGCAATGTTCTGCTCCATCCTTCATCTTAGATTTTATGCTACTTGAAATTTAATTCCACAGAAATTGATTAGCTTGCAGTGTGGTGGGGAGGAAAACAGACACAGCCCCTCAATTCATTTGGCAAGTATTTATTGAACTCCTATCATGTAGTAGGCATTTGGGATGTATCAATGAACAAAACAGACAAGAAATCTTTATAAAGCATACATTCTTGGGTGGGGAGAAAAGCACAAGTTGAAAAAATGTAAGCCAGCAAATTATATGAAATGTTAGAAGTCTGTAAGTGTTGTGGGAGGGGCGGAGTGGTGGGGGAAACTAAAGCAAAATAATGGAGATGGGAGTTCAGGGGAGAGTTGAGTTGTAATTCCATATAGGTCGGGAAAGGCCTCATTGAGAAGACAAACCTTGAGCAGATTTGAAGAGGTGAGGAAATTAATAATGCAGATGGCTCACTCAAATGCTTCTAGCCTAACAAGAGAGGGGAGAAACTAGCATGGAACAACAAGATCACAAACTGAAATATAACTTTAAACCATCATATGTACTCTGAACGAAAATAGGGAGTACATTTGACCATTTAAAGTTCTATTTTGTGCTATAAGATAGTATAATTTCATTAGGAGGGTTAAAGAAGGTCTTTTGAAATAAGTGACATTTAAGTGGAAACCTAAAGGAAGAGCAGGCATTAGCCAGGTAAAGAGGTGAAGAGCTGTGTTGAGATGGAGGAAATAGGAAAGCCCATGAGGAGGAAGAGTTCAGCATGGATTTGGGAGGAAGGCAGAGAGATGAGTTAGAGCATATTTTCAGATTCCTATAAAACATCTCAGTAGAAGAGTGAAGTTCACAGATGTGAGTCTGGAGTTCAGACTACGGTTTTGAATGTAAATATTGATTTGTGATCATTCCACATGAAAATATTTTCAGAAGCCAAGTCACAGGAAAATGCAAAAGATACGAGATTACAGAATGATGCCCTGAGTAATTTCTGCTCTCAGAGGATCCATAGAAAAGGAGCCAAGATGGCAAAGAAGACTGAGAAGGAACTCTCAAAGAGTAGACAGAAAGTCGGGAGAGTGTGGGGTCAGGAAAATCAATAAAGACAGTGTTTCAAGGGGGAGTGGTAAGTTTTGTTAAATGCTGTTGAGGGTTCAAATGAAATACTGAGACGTTTCCATTGCATGTTGCAGGACAGAAACGACTGGATACGGGCTCCAGAGCAGTTTTTGTAGTATGTTGAGAGTGGAAGCTGGATTTCATGTGTTTAGGATAAAATGGAACACGAAGAAGATTATGGCGTAGTCACCTCTTTATGAAGCTGGACTCAATAAAGGTTTAGGGAGACAAGGCAGTAGCTGGAGAGGGCTGGGACAGATTGAGCATCCCTGATGGGAAAATCTGAAATCCAAAATCTGAAATTTTTGAGTGTCAATATGACACCACAAGTGGAAAATTCCACACCTGGCCTCATGTGAGGGGTTATGGTAAAAACACACATGCACGACACAAAGTTTATTCAGTGTCTCCAAGGAGAAAAAACATCCCCCCAGCCCCTGTCAGCTGCAATATATGTTTTCTTTGCACGTCCAGATTCCTCCATGCAAGCACACCACAAAGGGTAATAAAGTAGTTCAATGTACACAAATTTTTTTCACGACGTACATAAATTTCAGTGTACACAAATTTTGTTTCATGCACAATATTATCTAAAATATTGTATGAAATATTCAGTTTCTGTTTATAAGGTATATTTGAAACATAAATAAATTTCGTGTTTAGACTTGGGTTCTCATCCCCAAGATATCTCATTATGTATATGAAAACATTCCAAAATTCAAAAAAATCTGAAATCTGAAACACTTCTGGTCCCAAGCGTTTCAGATAAGGAAAGCTGAACCCAGTTAATGTTTTTGGCTTGTGTGGTGCTGTCTTGGATGGAAGGCATCAGAGCACGTTTGACTGATCTGGAAACTAATACAGTAAAAAGGAAAATGAAGATATAAGAGGAAAAGGAATAAAGAATGGAAAAGCATTTCTGAGAAGGCAGGAAGCGATGGGGATACAGGGTACATGCTGAGAAACTGGGTTTTAAAAGATATTCTACTTTTTAAAAAATTCTGTAATGAGAGAAGAAGAGGATGGTGCGAAGATGAGAAAGTTTCCCTCTGATGGTTTCTATTCAGCTAAGAGGAAAGAAGAAAAGGGAGAGTTGCAGTTTGATGACCTTATAGAAGGTGTGAAATAATGAATGGGAGGCATAGGATTGAGATTTTGGGGCATAGTAAGACTTTAGAGCAGTAAGGAGGGCCCATTTGAGGTTGATAAATCTCAAGTATGCTTAATCAATATATCAAATATATCTTTCTACAATCCTCTTTAAGATTACCAGCCATTCACTCCCTCAACAGATGCCCAATTTGTATTATATCTATGCAGTCAATATTCGCACAAAAATAAAATATAGATTAAAATGGCAGTGCTATTACAAAGCACAATGTCAGTTAATCCTATATTATTTCATACAGATACACATAAAGGGAAGGAGGGAGGGAAGAGAACCTACTCTGTATCAGGCACCACACTGTGTGAGTCTGCTAGGCTTGTGTTTCACCCTTCCAACAGAACCTGAACTTCTATCATTTTCCCATTTTACAGATTTGGAAATTGATGTTCAGCAAGGTTTGGAAAATACAGTTCAATAGTGTGTTAGCCATTGTTCACTGAAGGCTATCTGTCATCTAGGAGTCTAATAAGAGCTCAAATGGTTGTAATAGGCACAGAATCTTATATGTGGTTGGAGTTTGTTTGTTTTTTTTTTTAATTAAAAAATAGAGACAGGGTCTCACTATGTTGTCCAGACTGGTCCCGAACTCCTGGGGAGTCCTAAGGTCTCCCACCTTAGCCTCTCCAAATGCTGGGATTACAGGCATGAGCCACTGCCCCCAGCCTGTAGTAGGAGTTTTATTAGTTTTTACAATTGATACTAAAACTGCAACCTTCTTTACTTTTAGATTTTGCTTTAGTGTTCTTTATTAACTATCCAGTAGTACTCAAATAGAAAGATTCTTTCATAATTAGGAAACATCAGAGTCACTGTTTATCTGTCTGAAGAATCAAGAACTAACACACCTACAATAGGAGTGAAGTTTCTGGCCTGTTAGATCTCCACATGGTCAGAATAGGTGATCACTACAAAACCACTATAAACAAGAGTGTATTTTTTGGTCACTGCTATTCAGGCACACCAACTGACATATATATATGTATGTGTATACACACACATACATATACATATATACATATATATATATATATTTTTTGAGACAGGGTCTCGCTCTGTTGCCTAGGCTGATCTAACTCCTGGACTCAAACGGTCCTCTAACCTCCTCCCCAGCCTCCCCAGTAGCTGGAACTATTTGTTGTAGAAACAGGATCTCCCTATGTTACCCAGACTGGTCTCTAACTCCTGGGCTCAAGTAATTCTTTCACCTCAACTTCTCAAAGTGCTGGGATTACAGGTGTGAGCCATTATGCCTGGCCAAGATTTTTTAATATTTGAAAGAGTAATCAAAGAGTAGGACATAATATTAGAGACAAGTAAACAAAAAGTAGGAACATTTTTACAGAAAAAGTTTTCTCCAGAAATTTTGAATCAAAGCTTATCCATAGTAGCATTTCTCAAAATTTGCAATACTTATCCTCCAGGGATAGGCTGAAAACTTTCCATATAAGCTTTTGGAAGAACGGAATGAAGGTGGGGGATTGGGGAGGGCACAGGGATAATTCCCTTTCCAACTTTGTTCTCAGAGATAAGAGGCAAGTAAATAAAGAAAAGCAATCAAAGTTTTCATTAAAAGGATCAGGTGATCAGGTTCCTGGTCTTATAGAGTTACCTAGTCGCTTTTCTGATTGTTCTTACCTGGCGGAACAGAAGTGGAAGTAAAACATTCACATAGAAAAAAGTTGAATCTTCAGCATAAGTATAGGGACCATACAAAGGGTAATTTTTCATTGCTTTTTTGGTCATAAATACTTTCTGATACTAAAAAGGAGATTTAAACAGTGGCTGAAATGAGTTATTTGAATGAATCTATGGTTCTAGAAATTAAAGTATAAAATCAAACACTTCCTTTATTCCAAATGACAATGCAGTTTAAAAAAAAAAGATGTATTAAACTCTTAGAAACAACTAGTGGCAATCAATAAATAGAAAGTTTTTATTAAGCTACTGCTAAACTAGAACTTTACTAAGGGCCCCTCCAGTTTGATGGACTTTTCAGTGCCTTCAACACTCTATTAGGTTTTGTGACGAGATGACTGGGAAGGGCTTCGTTTGCTCAGCAGATATTTATTAGGTACCTACTTTATGTCAGGCACTGGTGTATAGTGATTTGTCTCCATTACATATTAGAATCCCTACAGTAATCTTATAAAATAGAAACCATTACTCCTATTTTCTTTGTAAATCAAATCCCTGAGGCATAACATAACATGCTCAAGTTTATGCTGTTTGTAAGTGGTCTGGACTGGGTTCTCAGTCCAGCTCTTGATTCCAAACCTGTGACACTGTTTCCTTGAGTACGTTATGCTGCCTCAGATAAAGTTAAGAATTTTATGGGATGTTTCCAGTTTTTGTGAAGGTTACAAAAATGACCAAGATACACTAAAAAATGTCTGAAATATATTAAATATTAAACTTTATGTGTTGTAAGAGAAGTATTTAGGGCTACATCTACAAAGTGGGAATTAGCATTCAAAGAAACACACACATGCACAAACAGAATCCGACAGGTCAGATTCTTGAATCTGGAAATATCCTTAGTAACTTTATCCAGAATATTGTCATCACAAAACATATTTTTGGACAACTGAATAAAAACATAAATGGTTGAATTGTGCCAAAAACTTACCTCTACCTTTCCTGGGACAAAAGTGTGAGTGTTGCTTAGAGCAGAGTGAAGCTTTTTGGAATGTAGGTAAAATAGGGTGTAGAGAAAGGGAGAGAATGTTACAGTTGGGAAGAGACTCCAGATATGAGATGCAGCTGAGACAGGAGATCAGAGGTAAGAGGGTACAGCCCTTCACAGTGCCACTGTGAGAAAACTGTAAGGATTCCTGGGATGGATGGGACTCATGGTCAAGAATGTAGTGAGTGATGAAAATGTGACATTCTTCCATTAAGGCTACAGTTGGAATTTGATTTACATTTTGATTGTAGGTGTAAACACTTGACAGTTTTAAAATTTCAATCACTATTGTATATATTATTTTATTTAATACCCCCAGTAAATTCAGAGATCAATTAGATCAATTAGGTGAATTCCCAGTTATAACGCTGTTAAATAATTTGCTTAAAATCCCAACTACAGGCTGGGCGCGGTGGCTTACGCCTGTAATCCCAGCACTTTGGGAGGCCGAGGAGGGAGGAACATGAGGTAAGGAGTTCGAGACTAGCCTGACCAATATGGTAAAACCCTGTCTCTACTAAAAATACAAAAATTAGCCAGGCATGGTGGCATGCAACTATAATCCCAGCTATTCAGGAGGCTGAGGCAGGAGAATCTCTTGAACCTGGGAGGCACAGGTTGCAGTGAGCGGAGATCACGCCACTGCACTCCAGCCTGGGTGACAGAGAGAGACCTCATCTGAAAAAAAAAAAAAAAAAAAAAAGTCCCCAATCTCAATTATAGCTACCCAGACCAGCCAGTATCTTGTGGTCTGCTCAGACAGACAGGGACTTTGTCACTGCACTATCCTGCTGTCTCTGCCTCTTCTACCTGTCTTCCACTCCTCTTCCTCTCCAGTGTGTGTATGTGTGTATTTTTTTTAGATGGATTTTCGCTATGTTGCCCAGCTGGAGTGCAGTGGCTGTTCACAGGCCTAATCATAGCTCACTGCAGTCTCAAACTCCCAGGCTGAAGCTACTCATCTTCCCAAGTAGCTGGGTCAACAGGCATGCACCACCATACCCAACTCCTCTCCAATATTGACGAAAAGATACGTAGGGCAAGTTTTCAATTGACTTTGGATCCTATCCTCATTGCTTTAAATATTACTTTTATGCCAATGACACAACAATCAGAATTTCCTATCCTAATAGCTAACTGAAATTCCAGCTCTGTATTTTCCATTGTCTCCTTACTGATCTGGTAATTGCTGCTTGTATATTTCTCTCCACTTTCTCAAAGTTAGGTTATTGTTTTCCCATCTAAACCAGCTCATCTTCTGAGTGATCTGGTGTACCATGTCTTCCACTTTCCAGTCGAGATATTTTATAATGAGTCCAAAGTCTCTAGGAAAGTTGATGATTTCCTTCCCTTCCTTTCCTTCCCTTCCTTCTCTTCCTTTCTTCCCTGATGATTTCTTTAGCTTTCTTGGAGACATTTTGGACTCATTTCTCTCCACTTTTCAGGCTAAGAATAGAACCAAGTATAAGACCTCCTTAGGTTTCAGTATGGTTAAACACTCCACTACCAATTAGAATTTAAAACAAAAAATAAAACAAAACAAACCCTGAAGATTTTGCCCATTTGGTTAGTTTATAAACCTCTTTTCACCTCCATCATCTTTCATATCTTAAGCACATGTTACCCTATGTTGCTTTTTCCTCTAAAATTCCTATTGATTAGACTTTACTAAATATAAAAATAATTGAGTATCAAGGAGAAGACTGGAATTCTCACTGTACAATTTGTTATCAGCTCAGAGCACCCCATGGATTATCCTTGTCAAGTTGCGTTGATTTATTTTCCTTTCAAACATCTCTGGTATTTTCTCCCTTCCAAGGACTAAAACTCAAGTCAAAGTTCTTGATGTTTTCTGCCTGAATTACCTCTTTGGTCATTGTTCCCTTCTCCAGAGCATTCAATGCCACAAATATCTCTCTTGTCGCATCTCTGATCAAAAATTGGCTTCTAGTTGTCTCAGATCTAACCCTCCCTGCCTGACTTCCAAGGCTGTTTATAATCTATCACCATAATCTCTAGACAGAAGACCAGTTTGGATCACTGAATGATGATTTATTAAACTTTTCCTTATAATTGTCTTAATTTGCCTCCCAATAAAGAACTAGTAGTTACACGTTTTTAATATAGACCTAATAAATATACTTTATAGAGAAAAGATTGAAGAATTCCAAGATACTTTATAATTTTAAAAAATTTAGGAAGCCAGTTTTCCACCAGCATCTGTCCCTCTCTCCTTTCTTCTCCAAAAAATAAGCAGATTTCAAGGAGGTTGTGAACTGATCTCCCTTTTTACTGAGAAGAGAGCCTTGTCTTTGAACTTCTCAGGGTCCTGTCACAGTCTTTTTTGTTTGTCTGACTCAACCACAGCAACAGTTGCATCAGTAGGGGCAAAATGTCCTCCTAAGAAGCAGAGAAGAGAAAATGACAATTGATAAATAATAGACAGTGCCTCCTGATTATGCTGACAAGACCAGTTTTTCTCTTGATTAGAGTTTTTTTTTCATGTCCTTAACATTTTATTTTCTAACACTAACACTTAATTTCTTTATCTCCTGCTTTTTCCTACTGTAACTTTTTTTTTTTTTTTTCCTGAGATGTAGTCTTGTCTCAGTCACCCAGGCTGGAGTGTGGCAATGCAATCTTGGCTCACTGCAACATCTGCCTCCCAGGCTCAGGTGATTCTCCTGCCTCAGCCTCCTGAGTAGCTGAGATTACAGGCATGCACCACCATGCCTGGCTAATTTTTGTATTTTTAGTAGAGACAGGGCTTCACCGTTTTGGCCAGGCTAAAGTCCTGACCTCAGGTGATCCTCCCGCCCGGGTCTCCCAAAGTGCTAGGATTACAGGCCTGAGCCACTGTGCCCAGCCTGTACTGTGGCTTTAAATGTCATGAATGCTTAAACTATAGAGTGACCATTAATCGAATAAAATGGGTAGTAATTTTCCCTGCATCTACTTTTATATTCTTTTCACCAAATGAGCAAAAAAAAAAATTTTTTTTTACAACTTTTCATTTAAACAATCCATGTTATTGTAATTGTGGTATTTTGAAAACATCCAGTAACAAGCAGGATAAAGAATTATTATATTCTAGACATCATCACTACTTTTCAAAAATAATTTGATTTTCATTTTAACCTATTTTTACTAATACAATCAAAAGATTCATTCAATTTAGTGGGGGAGAACTGTAAAAAAAATTCTTGGATATCAAATAGGCAAAGGCCTAGTTAAATTGTTTGGTCCATATCTTTTTATTTAATGTTTCATTACAAACTTTTAAAATTCTTAATGTGCCCCTCAGGACTATTTCATGAAACATATTAAAATGCAGCTTAATGGGGATGGCATTGAATCTATAAATTATCTTGGGCAGGATGGCCATTTTCACAATATTGATTCTTCCTATCCATGAGCATGGTATGTTCTTCCATTTGTTTGTGTCCTCTTTTATTTCACTGAGCAGTGGTTTGTATTCTCCTTGAAGAGGTCCTTTACATCCCTTGTAAGTTGGATTCCTAGGTATTTTGTTCTCTTTGAAGCTATTGTGAATGGGAATTCATTCATGATTTGGCTCTCTGTTTGTCTGTTACTGGTGTATAAGAATGCTTGTGATTTTTGCACATGGATTTTGTATCCTGAGACTTTGCTGAAGTTGTTTATCAGCTTAAGGAGATTTTGGGCTGAGACGATGGGGTTTTCTAAATATACAGTCGTGTCATCTGCAAACAGGGACAATTTGACTTCTTGACCCAGCCATCCCATTACTGGGTATATACCCAAAGGATTATAAATCATGCTGCTATAAAGACACATGCACACGTGTGTTTATTGCAGCACTATTCACAATAGCAAAGACTTGGAATCAACCCAAATGTCCATCAGTGACAGACTGGATTAAGAAAATGTGGCACATATACACCATGGAATACTATGCAGCCATAAAAAAGAATGAGTTTGTGTCCTTTGTAGGGACATGGATGCAGCTGGAAACCATCATTCTCAGCAAGCTATCACAAGAACAGAAAACCAAACACTGCATGTTCTCACTCATAGGTGGGAATTGAACAATGAGAGCACTTGGACACAGGAAGGGGAACATCACACACCGGGGCCTATTGTGGGGAGCAGGGAGGGGAGAGGGATAGCATTAGGAGATATACCTAATGTAAATGACGAGTTAATGGGTGCAGCACACCAACATGTTATGTGTATACATATGTAACAAACCTGCACGTTGTGCACAAATAACCTAGAACTTAAAGTATAATAATACAAAATAAAAAATAAAAAAATTAAATTAAAAATAATAAAATGCAGCTTATGTCATTTTATACATAAATACATATATATAATTCCTTATCATAGTGTGTGTGTGTATATATATATATATATGCATGAACATGGCAAGAATATAAAGTTGAGAATGTTGATTTCCATTGTCATTGTATCAGAATTCATGGGAACAAGCAACTATCCTTTTTAATTATCACTTTATCAGAACACCCATCAGATCCATGCCAATCTTCAAATCAATTTGGGGGGGGCATTCCTCTTTGAGACTGGCCCCAGAAGCCACATAAGAAACTGTTTCAATACTTTATGATTGTATTTTAGAATCACTTTTATTACTGGAAACTGTGTTACCCACTTTGGTCACTCTTTAATAATACTAACACCTCCCAGGTGCATTAAACATTTCATTGTTCAACCAGCTTTCAAAATACAATTTTATTCACTGTGCTTTTGGCTGTTGCTAAAATAATACAGTACTTGTCTTTGGGGAATTTGCTACCCTGGGGTGAAGGAGCTGCAGTATAGTAGGGCTACACTTTTTGAGGACATGGGTTCAATTTCAGGTTCAAACATTTGGTGGCTATGTTGTGAACTAATGCAGTTGACTTCGTTTCTCTAAGCCCAAGTTTCTTCCTTTGTAAAATGTGGATAAAAGTTTCTATCTTAAACAAAGAATTCTAAGATTTAATAGAGGTATCTAAAGGTAAGGTATGGTGATATTATTGTTGTTTTAGGTGTTCTTTAAAAAAAAAAATTTTGTTTATTTTTGAGACAGAGTCTTGCTCTGTCGCCCAGGCTGGAGTGCAGTGGGGAGATCTCACTGTAACCTCTGCTTCCCAGGTTCAAGTGATTCTCCTGCCTCAGCCTCCCGAGTGGCTGGGATTACAAGCGTGCACTACCATACCTGGCTAATTTTGTATTTCTTTTTTTCTTGTTTTAGTAGAGACGGGTTTTCGCCATGTTGTCCAGGCTCGTCTTAAACTCTTGGCCTCAAGTGATCTGCCAGCCTTGGCCTCCCTACGTGCTGGGATTACAGGTATGAGCCACCGCTTTAAGCGTTCTTTGTAAGAAGTTTTCTGGTGCGATTTGGATGAAAATAGGCAGAACGTGTAATGAAAGTTTTGGTATTTAGTAGCCCCAGGCTCCAGTATTTAGCAGGTCCTCAATAAAAGCTGGTTTTCCTTTCTATCTTATCATCCTGGAATAAGATGGATTTGGTGAAACCGTCTGACTAGATTTGGAAGTGAAAGGAAAATAAGAAAAACATGCAACAGCAGAGCTGTAATAAAGTACTCACTTGTAAAGTAAGCATTTGCAATGAACCCATTTTTTGACTCCTCCCTTGGGAAGGATTCCCAAAGGAATTCTGAGACACTGACCAGGGATTACTGAAGGCTCTAGACAACTAGTAGGAGATTTGGTGATTCCAAGTTGTCCTTTTCTTCCAGTAATCCAGCCTTGAGGGAGGTGGGATTATAGTTCTTAATTAATGTCAATTTTAATTAACGTTTAGACTTTTACGTGATTAAGCAAATGCTGTGTGCCCATATTTTGCATTTCTTAAGCTATCTTTTCTTAGTCTTTGCTTTTCCTCAAATATTTTACAAGCCAGAGCTTTTTAATGTAATTTGACATTTCATCTGCACTTAGCTAGGAGAGCCAGCCTTGCTATTTATCTGGGGGCAAGCAGCACTTTGAAAAAAATTTACATTAGATTAAAAAAAAAAAATCTCATCTGACCTGGTGTGGTGGCTCACCACACTTTGGAAGGCCAAGGCAGGAGGGTAATCCCAGCACTTTGGAAGGCCAAGGCAGGTGGGTCACTTGAGGTCGTGAGTTCAAGACCAGCCTGACAAACATGGCAACACTCTGTCTCTACTAAAAATACAAAAATTATCCAGGCATGGTCGCCCATGCCTGTAATCCCAGCTACTTGGGGGGCTGAGGCACGAAAATCGCTTGCAGAGGTTGCAGTGAGCCGAGATTGCACCACAGCACTCCAGCCTGGGCAACAGAATCAGACTCTGTTTCAAAACAACAACAACAACAAAACAAAAAAATCCTTATCCTTCTCACAGAAAGTCTAGATAGATAAATGAGCTTTCTTAGGGTTCTCTTGCTCTCTGTCTTTTTTCCTCAGTGCTAATTACCAATCTTGTTAGCAGCAGCGTATTAATAATGTATTTACACCCTGAATTTCTTTGGACAATATTTTCTTAATACCTATGCAAATTTTATTTTTCCAGGCTCGCTTTTCTCCCAATTTTGAAAAAAATTTGTTGGAAAGAGATAATTTATAGCAATTATAATTCTCATAATAATTATTATCCTCATCGGTATTAAAAGATATGAAACATGAATATACTGGGAGGCAGTGCTCTGTTAGGAGCAGCAGTTATAATTTTGGAATCAAATAAACAGCATTGAATTTAGGCTCTACTATTTCCTGGCTTTGTGACTTGGGGCTAGGTACCTAATCTTCTTCCTCATCTGAGAAATGGGGGTAATAGGAGCATTGCCTTCCAGAACTGTTTTGAGGCTTTTCCTAAGGACCTGAATATAGGAAGTTCTCATTAAATGATAACAAATCTGACTCCAGACCATAGAAGGGTAAGGTTGGGGGTAGGAATATCAAATTGATTTCTGGAAGATCAGCAGTTCATATATTGGTAAAAACAATGTCTTACAGCAACTTCATAACTTCCACAGCATTTTTGAATTCATTGTTTTACTTAATCTTTATAATAAATGGCAGGTGAGAATTAGTATCGTTTGAATGATGAAATAGATACCAAGGCCTGGAAATTTTTCTCTAGATTATGCTGTAGATAAGTTTCTGAAAGTGATTTCAGATGCCTGGTAACTGCGTTTAAAAGAACCCTCAAGAATCTTAGAACTTCATCGATCAGCCGTCAAATTTGAATGGAATTCTCCTTATGCAGTCACCAGCATCATGTGTTTCAAGGTTGATGTCCAGCCCAGTGCATGGCTGCACCGCATCATTTTGACACAGCATCTTTTCCACAGTGGTAGGTCCTCTGGAGGCATTCAGCCTTCTGGGAAAAATTATGGACTTTTAGATCATGCTTATATTAAAAAGCCAGCTTTAAAAGTTGGCTTTGTGTATATTTAAAAGGGGTACAGAAAAAAACTTAGATAAAACTTTTATTACCTTTGTAGTTGAGCTTTAATAAAAGCTATAGTTATTTACATAAATACAAAAATTAAGGAGGCGAAATGAACATGTAACAAAAGAAAGTTCTAGGCTTTGTAATTCTGCTTGTTTTTTATATTACCAAGTAGTTCTGCATAAGGCAGGAACAACATTAATAGTACAGTTTGTTAACTCCTATTTTTTCCGTTAAAATTTTTAATGAGAAAAAAATGCATTCTTGTAACATTTTCAAATGGGAAAGGAGTACATAAAATAACTGAAGTAAATTTCTTTTCATTGATCCTTTTTAAGAATTCTACCTCCTGTTAGCAAGTTGTAGTATATCTTTTCAGGCTTTTTTCTATTCCCATGCTTGCTCATGCACAAATATATACATGAGTTTTACAAATGGGATGAATGACATTATTATGTGCAATCTATCTAGATTGCTTTCTGACTTCTTTTTTGAACTTTATATCTTGAAGAATTTCCCTAGGAGTATATATAAAACAACCTAATTCTTTTAAATAGCCATATAGTGTTTCATTGTTCATATGGAAATATTAAAACTTAGTCATTACTTTCGTTGATGAATGTTTAGGCTGTTAAAAATTTTTCTCTATTATATCATTAATATTCATATATATATTTGTCCACATGTGTAAGTATTTTTGTAGGATGGATTGTTAGAAGTAATATTGTTCCATCAAAGGGCATAATCTTTAACATATTGATGAATGTTGCCAAACTGACCCACAGAAATGCTATGGTTGTTTATATTCAGATTCATAGTGATGAAAATGCCCTTTTCCTTATACCCTTACCAAAACTACATATTATCAATTGTTCAGCTTTCTTTAATCTGGTGGGAAATCACTAAAAAGATTATTGATCTTTATATTCATTGATCACTTTTTTCTTTTTATGTTGTTCATTTTAATTCTTTTACCTTATTATATTGGGTTGTCTTTTCATTATTTAATTGAAGGAACTCTTTAGTTTTTACATATTATAGCAGTTAATCCCTTTCTGTTATATGTTACTCCTATCTCCTTTCAGTCTGTTTTGTCTTTCATTCAACATGGTTTACGCGATCTTTTCCTGGGCAGAAAAATTTAAAGCATCATGTAGTTATATCTGACAGTTGTTTCCTTGTGTTCCTTGTGACTTACGAGTTTTTTGCTTTTTTTCCTCCCCAAGTTCAGATCAGATGGGTAATGTGCCAAGATTGTAGTATATTTCACACGTGCATGTGAACACCCAGTCATTGTTGCTCATGAGCTACAAAAGGATCAGGCTTCTAAGTTTTCTATCTTGTTTACGAATGATATTTCCTTAAGAGTACATACGTATTCGGGTTGGGCAAGGTGGCACACGCCTGTAGTCCCAGCACTTTGGGAAGCCAAGGAGGGAAGATCACTTGAGGCCAGGATTTAGAGACCAGCCTGGCCAACATGGCAAAACCCCATCGATACTAAAAATACAAAAAATAGCTGGGAATCGTGGTGCACACCTGTAATCCCAGCTACTTGGGAGGTTGAGGTGGGAGGATTGCTTGAACCCAGGGAGGCAGAGGTTGCAGTGAGCAGAAATTGCATCTGGGTGACAAAGCGAGACTGTAAAAAAAAAAAAAAGTACATACATATTCTTATGTTTTCCTCATATTTGTTAAAATTTTTAATCTTATGATTATTAATTCAATTGGAATTTATGGCCGGGCACAGTGGCTAACACCTATAATCGTAGCACTTTGGAAAACTGAGGAAGGTGGATCACCTGAGGTTAGGAGTTCAAGACCAACCTGGGGCAACACGGTGACACCCCACCTCTACTAAAAGTACAAAAATTAGCCAGGCATGCTGGCATGCACCTGTAATCCCAGCTACTCAAGGGGCTGAGAGAAGAGAACCACTTGAACTCTGGAGGCAGAGGTTGCAGTGAGCCAAGATTGTGCCACTATACTCTAGCCTGGGTGACAGAGCAAGACTCCATCTCAAAAAAAAAAAAAAAAAAAAAAATTGGAATTTATTTTGAGGTATAGTGTGAGGTGGGAATCTCATTTGATTATTTTTCCCTTATGTTCTACCACAATTGATTTGAAATTCTTTCATTAGTATGCACTACAGTTCCCATGAAAACATGGGTCTGTTGCTGGATTCTCTCTTCTGTTTACTGAACTATCTTTTTAGTCCTATGCCAATACATTTTTGTTTAATTACTATAATTTTGTAATGTATTTTGATATCTGGCATGGAAAATCATCTTTATTGTTCTTTTGCTTTAAAAGTCAGCATTCTTACTTATTTACTCTCCCAGATAAAATTAGGATCAGTCTTTCAATTCTAAACGTATTTTTTCTCTGAGTATTTGATGGGATTATACTGAGTTGATAAATTGGCATAAAATTGATATCTTTATAATGTATTTTTTTTTTAAAGAAAACAAGCTTGGCAAGTTTTATTAAAGGAAAATTTTGCAGAGTTTACTTTCCACCAGGCTGTTCTGGCATGCTTCTAATGATAGCAGAATCACCTGGATCAGTGAGCGCCAGTGTGCACCCTCTGTAGTATTTTCCACACGCTGTGCCCAGTTCAATATTATTGCCACTGTAGTGATGGACACCAATTTTGGCCAACATTGCATAGTACTCTATTTCCGATTTCTTCAGAGCTGGGCAGTTGTTAGCAAGGATGACCAATTTTGGTGTGCCTTGTCTGATCATCTTTAGAGTCTGCTTGTACCCCAGCATGTACTTTCCACTTTCCATGAGTTGGAGCCGAGAATTAATTGACTCCAGTGACTTTTTCATCTCCTTGGTCGGGATGGCCCAAACCAAGAGCTGCTGCCAAGATGGCCGGGGAGTGAGAAAGGTGATATCTGTATAATATTATATTTACAATAAAGATATTATATATAATATATATATATAATCTCTGTATTCAGGTCCCTTTTTCATCCTTACATATAGGTTTAGAGTTGTCTTCATTATATGTTATGCAAATTATTCCTAGATAATCCATAATTTTATCTTTTTCCAGTTGTTTTTAAATGAGTTACCTACATATGTACCACATGCAGGAGGAGATGGCAGAAATCGTAAGTGATTTGTCTAAGTGCAACTACTTAATAACAGAATTTAGATTAGAAACCAAGTCTTCTGACTGGAATTCCTCCCACAATAAGGCAGATTCTTTTACTATTGTCCTATTCTTGTTGCTATCTTTCTCTCTCTCTATTTTACTTTATTTTATTTTATTTTGAGATAAGGTCTCGCTCTGTTGCCCAGGCTGGAGTGCAATAACACCATCTAAGCTCTCTGCAACCTTCGCCTCTGGGGTTCAAGCGATTCTCCTGCCTCAACCTCCCAGGTAGCTGGGATTCCAGGCACCTGCCACCACACCCAGCTGTTTTCTGTATTTTTAGTAGAGATGAGGTTTCACCATGTTGGCCAGGCAGGTCACGAACTCCTGACCTCAAGTGATCCACCGCCTTGGCCTCCCAGAGTACTGGCACTACAGGCGTGAGCCACCACACCTGGCCTCTCTCTCTCTTTGAATGTAGCTTTGTGTTGAGTAATGAATCTGAGTCAAGAAAATATAGTCTAATCCCGTACATTTTAGACTCATAAGAAATTGAAATAAATGTGTAAGGCTCACTTCTCAAATTCTATTCATATTCAAAGTAAGTGATATTTATGTTGATGGAATTTAGGGAGTCTGTCTTTAACCTAATATTTCTTTAAAGGCTTCACACAAATGAAACCTAAGCAAAATTTCTTAAATAGTAATCTCAAATTTTATCTACAAAATAAAGCTTTAAAAGGTCATCTTATTCATAAGTTTTTATCTCATTAAAGACTGAAAAAACATAATCTCATTATAATTAAACTTTGCATTTTATCTTTTATTTAGTGCAGTTGCAAAACAGAATTGTTTGATCACTGTCAACAGTTGAAAACATGATGGTAGTTTCAGCAATTATTGGTACATTGTGAGTCTATCATCAAGTATTTTAATGCCAGTGCAAATCAGTGATTTCAATAAATAAATTTTGAAATAAATAAAACCAGAATGTTTTAACAAAACTTAAACTAAAGGCACAAAATGTATAGATGCAGGCTTAATGGTGTACCCTAACAACGTTTCTGTAGGTGGCTTGTCAGGAGGAAGCTTGATGCATTCTGTCCCTTGAATAGGCAAAGGTCTCCAGCCACTTTCTTTAAAGTTAGTAGGTGTGCCAACTAATTCCATTTCACAAGAAGAACCCTGAAAGCTTTAACAAACTTCATCTTTTCCCCCTATTTTTAAGCACAGTGCCTCAAACAAGATGCTAGTTATCCCTGTGAGATCAGATCAAATATAACAGTGAGAAATTGAAATTTGTAGTCAGTCCACTTAAATGTTCATCCAGTCAAAAATAGATTTGGTAAATTATAAAAACATGGCTTGTTTTAAATACAAAAAAAATTAGAAAAGGAACTGACTGAGAGGATCAAAGATGAGTGGAACCAGGTTTCATGGTATAGAGGCCAGTTGAACAAGTAAAGAATACAAAATAAAATACAGACAGTTTTCTTCTTGATTCAGGAGGTATCTGAATTTCCTGCACTTGTGGAGAAAGTCATTGTGCTTGAAAAGGTCTAGGTGTCCTGGTTGAAGCAGTATAAAAGCTGAGGATTCTGACACTCTTGTTTTCATGGTAGGAAATGAGCCACTTGGATATGAACCCTTGTTGACACACATTGGTATGCAGACGCCAGCTGTGGAGTCTCCCACAAGTGTAGAGTAGGACTCGAGTAGGTCTTACATGTTAGTAAAATCTTTATGCTACAATTTACAGGGGTCTCACAGAATATCTTTGCCTTCTACTTTTAGTATTTGTGGCTCCCTTCTGGTGAAGAGTCCTGGGAAGACACGGTGCTGATAGTGATCCAGTACATCAAATACCATGACTGTTTTTTGTTTGTTGTCTTCCATCCGGGTCTTCTTAACAGAAAATTTATTAATTTTTTTAAAATAAAATGTTTTCATTTTAAAAATGAAAATATTTTACACCATTACATGTAAACTCCAATATCTTTACTATTTGTGTCTCATTCTCATTGCTGCCCAGGTGAAACCTGTAAGTTCTATCAGACAGGCCTCTTGTCTTCGTTCTTGCACAAGGCAGCCACACCTGGAATGAGAGCAACTGGGATCCAGTGCTCAGCCACAGGGACTGGAAGTAGCTGTGTTAGGAATATGGTGCCCCAGCTTTTCACTGAGGGATTGATGCTTCTTTGGCTGACATAAATCTGCTCTACTGAAAAACATTTGGAAAGGAGCTTTGCAGAGTGTAACTTGCCTGGTTGGCAGTCTTGTTTCTTTCTTAGCCAAGAAGAAGCAAGGGGCTCATCAAACCAAATTTCAACCTTCAGCTCCACTTGAAAAATCATGGTGGTTGACACAGGGATCAGCAAAGTCTTTGAAGTTCTTTGGCATGCAAGGCAAATTATAATTTCGTTCATAAGGGAAATGTTTTTCCTTTTGTGCTGTTTGGTATCCTGGGCACAGAATTCCTTTCCAGTTTTCCATAACCAGCATCCTGGGTATTTTTGTATTAAAATTATACCTTATGTTTTATCCTTCTCTTACTGGATACGTTTCATCCTTTTTGCTTGAATAATTAGGCCAAGAAAATAAAAATGTAGTCTTGAGTCAAATAAATTCAAATTAAGTGGTTATTGAGAAAGAGACATTTCAATTTCTTCATTTGCGTTTTTATTTCCAGTGGAACACCAGCAATAAAGACTCTTACAATCAAATATGATAGAAATTCAGGACCAGGTGAGGTGGCTCATGCCTTTAATCCCAGCACTTTGGGATGCCAAGGTGGGCAGATCACTTGAGGTCAGGAGTTCAAGACCAGCCTGGGCAACATGGCAAAATCCTATCTCTACTAAAAATACAAAAATTAGCCGAGTATGGTGGTGCACACCTGTAATCCCAGTTACTCTGGGGGCTGTGGCATGAGACTTGCTTGAACCTGGGAGGCGGAGGTTGCAGTGAGCTGAGATTGAGATCGTGCCACTCTACTCCAGCCTGAGAGATAGAGGGGGACTCTGTCTCCCAAAAAAAAAAAAAAAAAAAGAAAAAAAAATATATATACACACACACCCCCACACGTATGTTTTGGTAAATTTCTATTTTATGTATAAATATATATTATTTTATTTATTTATCATACACATACAACAGAAATTCACCAAAAACCTGACTGTTCTTTAAATCTTACCAATTAGTAGAAACAAATGTTTAATTAATCAATCAGCATGTATGTTTGAGTGCCTCTGAGTTTAAAGATATTTAAAGTACTGCTGTTAGACTGTAGGGGTGGTAACAGTTCTTCCTAGAACCTGGAAAGAGGTGGCATTCTTCTTGCACCAGGTTCAGACTTAGCTATTTTGGATCATTCCTTACTGAGAGTCAGCTAATCCCTCCTCAGTCCTCTCTTTATCACTGGCCTCAAATACACTGACTGTCTGTTGCACTTATGGAAAATAGATCCGTGGGGTGCTCCTGAACTTCATTATAAGTTGAAGTGCCAATGCTGAAATTCATAATAATGCAACATAATAATGTGTGATCGACACTAAAATAAGTGTTCAGCATTTTGTATTTCTATAAGTTTAAGAAAAACTGTAAGGTTTTTTTTGTTGTTGTTGTTGTTTTGTTTTGTTTTGTTTTAGAGACAGGGTCTTCCTCTGTCACTCAGGCTGGAGTCCAGTGACATGATCACAGCTCACTGGAGCCTTGATCCACCTGGACTCAAGCAATCCTCCCATCTCACCCTCCTGATTAGTTGGATTTATAAGACCATGCCATTAGGCCCGGCATATTTTTGTGTGTGTGTGTGTGTGTGTGTTTCTCAGAGACAGGGTTTCACTATATTGCCCAGGCTGGCTCATCTTGAACTCTTGGGTTTAAATGATCCTTCCATCTTGGCCTCCCAAAGTGCTGGGATTATAGGAGTGAGCCACCGTGCCTGGCCTAGAAAAACTGTAAGTTAAATGAAAGCATATGTGGTAAGAACTGCCCTGTCCTATAATTCCCCTATAGTCTCTTAATGCTTTTATACCTTACCAGGCCCAGCACTGCCCTGGTTTTGTTGACCTAGGATAACTTACTCTGTGTGAGTTTTCTTCCAGAATGCAATCCTCTATACTAGGGCTCTATAGCAGGGGTCAGCAACAGTTTTGGGTAAAGTGTCAGGTATTTTAGACTTGGGGAATGAATTAGTTTTCTAGGCTGCTGTAACAAAATGCCACAAAATATGTAGCTTAAAATAACAGAAATGTATACCCTTGCAGTTCTGGAGGCTCTGAGAGAGAACACATTCCATGCCGTTTTTTGTTTTGTTTTGTTTTGTTTTTTGAGACAGAGTCTCACGCTGTCACTTAGGCTGAAGTGCAGTGGCATGATCATGGCTCACTGCAAGGCCTGACCTCCTGAGTCCAGGTGATCCTCAGACCTTAGCCTCTTAAGTAACTAGCACTATAGGTGTGCACCACCATGCCTGGTTAATTTTTGTTTTATTTTTTGCAGAGACATGGCCTTGCTAAGTTGCCCAGGCTGGCCATGCCTCTTTTCCAGCTTCTGCTGGTTGCTGGCAATCCTTGACTGGTAGATGCCTCACTCCAGTTTCAGCCTCATGACAGCATGGCTTTCTTCCTACTGTATATCTGTGTTCTCTCCTCTTACAAGGACACCAGTGATTGGATTTAGGACCCACTCTAATCCAGTATGACTTCATCGAAACTGAATTACATCTGCAAAGACCCTATTTCCCAATAAGGTCACATTCTGAGGCTCTGGGTGGACTTGGGAGACATTATTACTACTAGTCCTGCAGGAAGTCATCCAGTCTCTGTTGTAACGACTAAACTCTGGTGTAGCAGCAAGGCAGCCATGGGTAATGCATACATGAAAAAGTAGGCTCTGTTCCCATTAAAATTTTATTTATGAACATTGAAATTTGAATTCTATGCAGCAATTTAAAAGATCATTCTTAGTTTGTGGGTCTTACCAAAAGATGGATGGGGTGCAGGGGGAAGATTCAACCCAATGCCTATAGTTTGCTAACAAGTATGATATAGTGATGGTGAGGAGGTAGATGTAACTTTACGGTAATTTTTCTTCTTTCTGCTCATAAACAAAAAAAACCACATTCTGAGAAAACCTGTTTGTGATTTGCATCAAGAAACTTTCAATGGCCTCGTGTTTTAGCAGAGAGGAAACCAGACTGATGCCTGTTTGGCAGCATCATTCCTGGTGTGCTTGCCAAAATTTTGGTGAGGATTTTGCTGTCAAGATTAAGAGGTGATGCAGGCTTAAATGAAGAACATGACCCAGAGTCCTTGTGTTGAAGGATTAGGATATTTCCCTCATGGGATCACAGCATTCTCTGTGCCAAAGGTTTGAGTATACTTTTGAGGTGATTTTAAATTAAAGGAATTTTATGACTCAATACTACGTGGCATTCTGGTAAGATGTTGTCATTCCCTAGGTACTCATTGAAGACTAGATATTAGATAATATTCTGCACATCTGAACAGACTTCATCTTCTAATGCTTAGAGTTGCTATTTTATCTTGAGGCAAAATAAATCTAAATTTTCTGATTTATCATGCACATGCTTCTAATGAGATTTATGTAATGTAAAATTTGAAGTTAGTATTAAAGATTGTGATTTGTTTTTTCTAATTACAAAACCAAAACTTGCTCATTGTAGAAAGTTTAAATAATGCCAAAATAGATAATATAAAAATAGGAAAGTTTCCCATAATCTCAATTCTCAGAGATAATTTCTGAGACTTTGGTATGTATTTTTTCTTTTCTTTTTTTTTTTTTTTTTGAGATGGGGTCTCTCTCTGTTGCCCAGGCTGGAGTGCAGTGGTGCGGTCTCTGCTCAATGCAGCCTCTGCCTCCTAGGTTCCAGCGATTCTCCTGCCTTAGCCTCCTGGTAGCTGGGATTACAGGCATGCGTCACCATGCCCGGCTAATTTTTGTACTTTTAGTAGAGACAGGGTTTCACCATGTTGGCCAGACTGGTCTTGAACTCCTGACCTCAGGTGATCCGCCCACCTTGGCCTCACAAAGTGCTAGGATTATAGGTGTGAACTATCGGGTATGTATTTTTTTCAAACATTCCCCCTTCCAAGTAATTATAAAATCAAGTGAAAAAGTAAACACTGAACAGACATTTTACACGTTTTTAAGAGATTTTAGGACAAAGTATAAGAGCAAAGTATCATTAGGTATTATACCTAATTATGTATTAGACTCATAGCATGCTAATAATAGAATATGAAATAGTTGTACCTCCTAATGTTAAGGGATATGTCTTTGTTTTGTTTTTGTTTTGCTGTCAACAAGCAGAGAGTGATCTAGTAGAAACAATAACATCCATATACATACATAGTAAAGTCCTATTCAGAAGCTCACTAAGCCGTGGGTTCAACAATAAGTCTTTTCTCCTTACTAGAGAGACTTGAAACAGGTATCTACCTTCTTCAATAATAGCATCAATAATTTAATAGGGCTTACTATTCACAGCATGTTATTAGTAGAGGCTTTATCTGGCTGAGAACTGAGGAAACTCTGGGAGCCTGTTTCATTTAGGGAGGAGTTCACTGTCAGGATCTCAAGTGGATATCGTAATGACTGCTGTAGTTTATGCCCTTAGCAGCTCAGAACAGAATGGTTGAATTACTACCCTCCTTAGACAACATGGAAATCTTGTGTATAAAAGTGGATAATCCTCCACTTGTATACAAAAGTGGCTAGATAATCACAGACCTGGGCATGAATCTTACCTCTATTTCTGTCATCCGTGGGGCCTTAAACAAGTTACTTAAACTGCGTTTTGGTTTTCTCATCTGCAAAATGGAAATAAATAGTAACGTGTCTGGAGTTGGTTGCTTCTGGTGGGTTCATGGTCTCACTGACTTCAGGAATGAAGCTGTGGACCTTTGAGTGAGTGTTAGAGCTCTTAAAGATGGCATGGACCCAAAGAGTGAGAGGTAGCAAAGTTTTTTGTGAAGAGCGAAAGAACAAAGCTTCCACAGCAAGGAAGGAGACCCAAGTGGATTGCCGCTGCTGGCTGGGGTGGTCAGCTTTTATTCCCTTATTTGTCCCCTCCCATGTTCCATTTCTGTCCTATTAGAGTGCCTTTTTTTTTTTTTTCAATCCTCCCCACGATTGGCTACTTTTAGACTCCTGCTGATTGGTGTGTTTTACAGAGCGCTGATTGGTGCATTTTACAATCCTCTGGCTATCCACAGAGCACTGATTGGTGCGTTTTACAATCCTTTTGTAAGACAGAAAAGTTCTCCAAGTCCCCACTTGACCCAGGAAGTCCAGCTGGCTTCACCTCTCAGTAACTTTGTAGGAGTGTTAAGGATTAGTGTTGATGTGTGTGTAAAGCACTGAACCAGTATCTCATATTTAGGAGGAGCTCAGAAATACTATTTTTTATTGTTATTACTTGAGAGGGTTTTTTTTTTTTTTTCTTTTTTTTTTTTTTTTCCTTTTTATAGAGAACAGTGTCTCGCTATATTGCCCAGGCAGGTGTCAAACTCCTGGGCTCAAGCTCTTCTCCTGCCTCTGCCTCCCTAAGAGCTGGTATTACAGATATGAGCCACTGTGCCTGGCTACAGAGAGATCTTTAGATGACCCAATTCAACTCTCTTATTTAACAAAAGAAAAAAATTGGGTTCAGAAGGCTTACTGCTCTTAGGTTATTCAGGTAGTTGGTGGTAGACCAGGAAGGACAATTTTGACACTATGTTTCTTACTCCAGTCTTCCTTCCATCATTCATTCTTTCTTTTAAAATTTTTATTTAATAGTCCCAGACACTGATAAATTCATTCATGTCTATCATTTCTTTAGCCATACTGATTATTACATAACGAGTTCTCATTCAATAAAAAGTCTGGGCCGGGCGCGGTGGCTCAAGCCTGTAATCCCAGCACTTTGGGAGGCCGAGACGGGCGGATCACGAGGTCAGCAGATCGAGACCATCCTGGCTAATCCAGTGAAACCCCGTCTCTACTGAAAAATACAAAAAAGTAGCCGGGCAAGGTGGCAGGCGCCTGTAGTCCCAGCTACTCGGGAGGCTGAGGGAGGAGAATGGCGGGAACCCGGGAGGCGGAGCTTGCAGTGAGCTGAGATCCCGCCACCGCACTCCAGCCTGGGCGACACAGTGAGACTCTGTCTCAAAAAAAAAAAAAAAGTCTGAAGATCTATACATTGCTTTTAAAGAAAAATGTCTATATAAATGATGTCCTCATTAAAGACTCAGTGAATTCTATTTTTTCTGTCTGTCTTCCATTTCTGGGGTTTGCTAAGATTTATATTCAGTTTTTTCCACATTATACTTACAGGTTTACTGAATTTCATAAGACTGGCTCAATTTCACAAATTTGTCTGGACTCTAAATATTAGCAACTGCTGTGTTCATTGTTACTGCAAGAAATACTTTTATCTTATGTTTTCATATAATTTCAGTATACTATATATATATGCATATATATCCATGTGTACATATACATCTGTGTATATATGAGACCTTATATGTTTTATTTTACGCTGCACAAGCTCGATTCTCCAACAAAACACATAGATTTTTCGAGCACCTTAGGCATTAAATTGACACATAGGGTCCCAAAGACTTCTTTAACAAGAGATCAATATTCCTTTAAGCCTGTACTTTTAACACAATAACTGGAGAACAATGGGCCTTTCTTATCTGGTTTTCACTGAGATCTTCTCATACACGAACTGGTGAGATGTGCAATCCTGGGCACAGACACAATGTGCAGCCAGCAGCTAATATGTTCCTTGGCATAATAACTCACCTTGCCAGAATGACCCAAAGAAGCTCTGCCTGGTGAATTCCCCTGAGCCATATGGGCTGTTAGTTGACCTTGGACTGGCTGCTTACATTTTCTTAGCTTCATTAACTTCCCTTGCATACTTGGGGAAGGTTCAAATGAGGTAATCCAGGTAAAAAACATTTGTAAACTACTAAAAGCTACAGAAACACGAGCTATTAATATAAACATGCTCTAACAATGTACCAATAGGGAAACCAAGATTATTTAAAATTTTTAATCATTGGGTTCACAAAAATTCAAGGATTTTGGAATCACTCTCTGTACCTTTTCCATATCTTTAGGTTTAGCAATACTCAAGAAATATCCCAATTCCGAGGAAAATCACAAATGCTATCAACTACACAAAGCCAGGAATTCAGTCTAGTGGTGAAATTCTTATGGTTAACCTTTTGTCCCCATTACCAAATCTCACCCCAAAAGAGAATGGAGGGGATGTGTGGAATCTCTCCGGGAGTCTATTCAAGAGGAAGTAACATTCCTACTTGTCCATTCTCTGCCTGCTTCCCCACACTGCACAGTACTTAGGCTACTCCTCATCCTAGGTCTGGATTATTTTAGTGATTCTAATTATATTCATGACCTTGGCTTTCAGGCTAAGGTAACCTTTATGGCCAATTTGTGGACTATTTTCAAAGAAACTTCCTAGTGTTTTACAGGGACTTTATTTACTTTCGCAAGACCTCATCCATGTATTCATTATAAAGAACCACACTGGTTTGCTTTTCTACTCTTTCCTGCTCTGCCACCTCTACAGGAAATTACATTGCAGTCAGAGGCATCATGCAGAGAAAAGACGCCTCCTTATTCAGTGGAAGCAATTTCTGTCTTATGTGTTACTTCAACTGTCATAACATTCTCAGGCATGAACTTCACTCTCTTGATTAATATTTATAACCTCCTCTTTAGACACCTGTAATGTCAGTGCCTGTTGGGGTGGGAAGCTCAGTACATGGCAGGCAGGAGAGTTGATACAGTCTGTTAATACTTAAAGAGACTAGGGTCGTCTAAAGGTTCCATTGTCAAAGGAAGCCCGGGGATGGATTCTGGCTACAAACCAGGGAGGGACATTTCTATCCAGCCTTGAACTAGTCCTAATTGGAAGTGGCATGACCCACTGGACTCGGAGCAGGAGTATCTACTTGCTGCTGGCTTGTTCTGTGAGTTGGGGCAATTCCCTGATGTCTGATACCTTTACTTCCCCAACTGTAACATGGACTAACTGAGTGATTGCCTGCCTGGGCTTGTTATAAATAGGACAAATGGCATGTCTGTGCAGCTGCTTTCATTCTCTTGCTCTCAGAATGGTTAAAACCAGGGTATTTAATTTCCCCTGGAAAGAAAGATTTTCAGGAGCAGCTTGGAGTTATAGGCACCGAAAAGGGAGGATCAGTGCCCATCACTCTATTGGCTCTCAGACAGTGCCTACCTCTGGAGCAACACAACAATATCACACACCTCTGGTAGATCATGATAGAGGATCGGAGAAGACTTGAAGATTAAAGGAAAAATTAAAGCTGGGAATGTCTATTTGGACTTAAAATGGTTCATGGGGTCTCCTAAGCTCCAGTCCTGAACATTTAACAAACTGCTTCCTGCCTGCATCCTCTGCACCCAAACATTCAATTGTATTTTCAACCTGAAAATGCCTAAAATGGAATGCATTATTCTGTAAGCTTTTCTAATCTTTGTCATTAAGTTAGTGAATGATTTTTGATAAATTACATTGTTCTTCGTGTCCATTTTGATCATCCATTAACTCATTTATTGTGATTTATCCAATCAATTTATATTCCTGGAGAATCTACTATGTCTAAGACATAGAGTGTTATCCAAACATAAGGGTGCAAATGCTGCCTTTTCCACAATTTTTCTCTCTGGTACTCAGTTGTGGGCAATCTTTCTTTCCTTGACTTCACTACTTTCTAACTTTCTTACAATACTTATCATGTGTTGATACATATAATGTCATTTGTGTACATGTTTTATTTCCCATACTATAAGTTTTATTATCTTAAAACCTTTAAACTGTCTACAGCATCCCCTTGTACTTTACAGAAAAAAATATAAACTGGAAGACATATACAAAAATAACAATAATGTAAGATAATATATAATGACATATGGGCATATGGGTGGTAGACATTACAAAGTGCTCTGGGAATGAAGAGATGAATTGACCAGGGAAAAGCACTTGGAAGTAGGGTGGTTGATATGGTTTGGCTCTGTGTCTCCACCCAAATTTCACCTCAAATTATAATCCCCATAATCCCCACATGTTGAGGGATGGAACAGGTGGGAGGTGATTGGATCATGGGGGTGTTTTCCCCCATGCTGTTCTCATGATAGTGAGTGAGTTCTCACAACATATGATGGTTTTATAAGGCAGTTTTTCCTGCTCTTGCTTGCTCTCTCTCACCTGCCACCATGTAAGATGTGCCTCTTCCCCTTCCTCCATGACTGTAAGTTTCCTGAAGCCTCCCCAGCCATGCAGAACTATGAGTCAATTAAACCTCTTTCCTTTATAAATTACCCAGTCTTGGGTATTTCTTTATAGCAGTGTGAGAATGGTCTAATCTAGTGGTCATGGGAGAGGTGGGGTGAAGTCATTCCAGGTAGAGAAAAAACATTGGCAACTGGTGTCCATAGGAAACATATATCTTTGGGAAACCAAGAGTGATGATGATGGACAGTAAATAGCCACTAGAGGATGGGACATTGCAAATGCCAAACTAAGATGATTAGGCTCTTCTATAAGCAAAGATTAGATACAAAATTTTTTTGAGCAGTTGAGTGCCATATCAAAGAGACATTTTCAAGAGATTTCTCAGGTAATGGTATGCGAGTTGGTGAGACAACTTGGAGGCAGAAAAAATCAGAATTAGTTACTGGTGCAAGAGTACATGAACATCTTGGAACAGATATAAACGCGTAAGGCAGAGAAACCAGAGCAGGAGAGTGGAATCCTCAGATTGTAAAGAGATGATCAATAAGACATTGCAATTGAGTTTGAGGATAAGGAAAGGGGTAAATAAAAACTCATTTCTAGGTCTTGTGTTTAAATTACATTAAAATTGTGATACCATTGATAAACGGTGGAAAATCAATTTTGGAGGAAAAATAATGCATTCAGTTTTAGGCCATTTTTCAGGTTGAAAATGCAAGGATGGAATATTTGGGTGCAGAGGAGGCAGGCGCTAACCAGTTTGTTAAAAGACTGGAGCTTAGAAGGGAGATCAGAGGTTAGAAAGTAAATACAAGGCCTGCGTGTTAGCTCACGCCTGTAATGCCAGCATTTTGGGAGGCCAAGGCAGGAGGATCACTTGAGGCCAGGAGTTTGACACCAGCCTGGACAACATAGTAAAGACCTATCTCTACAAAAATATAATTAAAAAGCTAGCCAGGCATGTGGTGCATGCCTATAGCTCTAGTTACTCAGAAGACTGAGGCAGGAGGATTGCTTGAGCCCAAGAGTTTGAGGCTGCAGTGAGCTATGATTGTGCCACTGTACTCTACCCTGGATGACGGAGTGAGACTCTGTGTCTAAATAAATAAATAAAAAGGAAAGTAAAAATGTATAGATGAAATGATGAAAAAGAGTTGTCCATTACTTCCTTTGTTGTAATTTCTCTGTAATAAGCTCCTTGAAGGTAGGACCAAGTCCTATTTGTTTTTGTTATCCGACTTTGCCTGTGAAGTACCTGGTACATAATCGGCATTTTATGAGTCATTTTTCTTGAAAGCTACCTAGACCCATATGCAACCCTATGTTACTTGTGCTAACGAGGTACAAAGAGAACACTTACGTGCAAAATTCACAGACAAGTGGATTTTTTGGCAATAGCCTCAATCTTCCCTTTCTCCTAGAAAATAATTTATTACTACAAGTTACCAAATTAAAATTTATATATATATTTTCATCTGACGATAGGATGAAAGGCTTTAAGCCTGTTACAGATAGGAAGTCTCAGTTAATTGCTATTTTGTACTTGCTGATTTCTCAGGTTGCTTAAAATTCTAAGAAATCTAAGTTTAAGTCGGGTGAGAAGGAACTAGATAAAGCTACGAATCCTTGACATATTAGGAGTGCACATTACTCCAAAACCTCTATTTATTTTTTTCTCCACGTTTCTCTGTAAATTAGCCCAGCACTGAGAAGCGATGGCTGAGCCTTGTAAAAGAGTACCTTCTGGTTCAACTTCTGTAGCTTAATCTGCTTCTCCCCTCCCAGCATGGGAGAGCTCAAGCAATGCATGCGTCCAAGTGTGGAGGGAAAAAGTCAGGGCCCCCTCTCCGCCAGCCCAGCAGTTCTCAGAGGAGCTGGAGCGATGCCCGGTTGCTCCTGGGAATTGTGCGGTCGCCAGTGCAGCTGCGCTCCTCATTACATGGTGGCCAAGAAGAGTCTCTTTCTATGCGCTGATTTTTCAGCTCATAGACATTGAGGCACCAGGATGTTGTAGGGGTTTGGGGAGGCACTCTGCCCTACAAATATGACTTTCCCAAAGTTGCCCCTCCTTCTCCTCACTCTGGCCACAATTTACACAGGAACACCGCAGAAAGATTGCATATTTAAGTCTTTTCTCCCTTCAAGGGAGAGACAGTCACCCCTGCTTAGGTGCAGAGAAAGACAGGAGAGTGGAGAGACAGAAAATGGGCCTCCTTTAGTCTCCCTTCAGTGGCTGGAGGAAGTGTGGCACAGTGGGAGAGCCCCAGACTCGGAGGCAGTCAGAGATCTGCTACTGGGACTCTTATCACCCTGGACCTTCATTTCCTCTTTGCAAAATAAGGGGCTCTAACTAGATCTTATTTTAGAGATCTAACTAGATCTCTAAAATCTCTTTCCTGGCTGGGCGCAGTGGCTCACCCTTGTAACCCTAGCACTTTGGGAGGCGGAGGTAGGTAGATTACATGAGGCCAGCAGTTTGAGACCAGCCTGACCAACGTGACAAAACCCCATCTCTACTAAAACTACAAAAGTTAGCCGGGTGTGCACACACCTGTAGTCCCAGCTACTCGGGAGGCTGAGGTAGGAAAATTGCTTGAGCCGGGCAGTGAGCTGAGATCGCACCACTGCACTCCAGCCTGGGCCACAGAGTGAGACTCTGTCTCAAACAACAACAACAAAACAAAACAAAACAAACAAACAAAAAGAAAAGTATCTTTCCTGTCCTCATATTCTATTTGTTTATTTCATGAGATGAAACATAATACACACTCCAAGTTATTCTTGATATAATTCCACTAGAGTACTAGGCAACATCTAGGTCATGTATCAACACTTCTCCATGCTTTTGCAATACTTTGGAGGAGAAGAAGGAAAAGTTAAATCTGAGAGAATACAATTAATTCTGATATTTATATTAAATTTGGAAAACTACAGTCTTGAACTAGAGTTTGTAGGTTGGCCAGAACCTAAGTTTTGAGGAGGTATCTTCTAGGCTGAACTGATTTATGCTGGCCTTGAGCATGCAAGGACTCCCAGCCTGAAGGACTGTGATACGGTCTGGAGGCAAACTGTCTTTGATTAAACTGTTGCATCTAGCCCTGCTCCTGGTTACTGAGGGCAGGCTGTTAGTTACCACTGTGAGTGAGAAGTGGAGTCCACGTAGATACTTGGCAAGGGTTGGCATCTATGTGGTCATGTGTGTTGTTTGTGCTGAAATCCCATAATACCTCCAGGCAGTTTAATTCTGTGGTGGAACCAACTTGAATAATTAAACAAAGCTAAGATTTGACAACACTGCACTTGCGGTACAACACAGCTGTGATTCCATGAGCTCAGCAGGGAGAAGGAGTTGGGGGAATCTGTCATAGCAAAAGCATGCTTTGTAACAAGTAACAATTTAGCAGACATCCAAAGTGCTATGAAACAGAGGCTATCAAAAGTAAGGTCTGTCAGGAGTGAATGGGCCATGGTCTCTGTTCTTGGGGGGTGGTGTTGAAGGGGTGGTTGATCACGTCTGCTTGAATCACGGGTGTCTTACGAAATGAAACTTCTTGCCAGAGTTGGATCGCCCCATGGTGCTCTCCTCCTATAAACACTTTTGCCAACTGATTTATAAATTGTCAGTAGGTAAACATTTTGGGGGAGAAAAGGTCACTTTTGGGAACAACTAAAAATGTGATACCTTTTCTCTGTGTGTGTCTGGGATAGCCCTAGAGATTAAGGAAGACTAAAGACTTTGTTTATTAGATACAATAGAAGTTTGTATATTTGAAAGAATTTCTTTCCTACTGCCTTTTCTTATTAGGAAAAGCTTAAAAAAATAAAAATACTTTTGGGAAGTAACTAATTTTCTGATGCTAGACTTTGGGATCTCTATTGCAAAAGGGTTCTTCTTGATTTTATCCTGAATGTGATGGCTTTTTGTGTTCCCAAGTCGTTCAGGAGATGCTTTTCAATGGCTGTTTCCTCACCAGTCACATTTAGTCCTGCAGAAGCCATTTGTGTAGATAACATGATCCACTCAGCAAGTGAGAGCTGGAGCATATTAAGCACTGGAATCATTTTACTGCAGAGCAGAAAAGATCTTGGATTTCAATGTTTAAGACTTTTGAATTGTGGGGCTCAGCTACCCAAATAGATAAGTATGTGATTCTAAAGAGCAGTAAAATTGATATGTGACTTGCATGCTTTGACTTCAGAAGTCTTCAACTTAAGTTAAATTAGTATCATACTTTTGTTTTGTGATTAATGTAACTGCAATTGCAGATGTTTTCTCAAAAGATTGATTTACCTCAGAATTCTCTTCTCTCTCTCTCTCTCTTTTTTTTTTTTTTTTTTTTTTTTTTTTTTGAGACGGAGTCTTGCTCTGTCACCAGGCTGGAGTGCAGTGGCACGATCTTGGCTCACTGCAACCTCTGCCTGCCAGGTTCAAGCGATTCTCCTGCCTCAGCCTCCCAGGTAGCTAGGATTACAGGTGCGCACCACCATGCCCAGCTAATTTTTGTATTTTTAGTAGAGATGGGATTTCACCATGTTGGCCAGGATGGTCTGGATCTCTTGACCTAAGGTGATCCAGCCACCTTGGCCTCCCAAAGTGCTAGGATTATAGGCGTGAGCCACTGCGCCTAGCTTCTTTTCTCATTTTTAACATGGGCAATTCATTAGCTTAAAATAATAATAAACTTCTAGAATGATATATTTCAGATTTTATAGAAGATGTGCAAAAACAAATATTAAACATTGATTTATAAAAAACTATTTAAAATATTTCTTTTAATCTGATCTATCTTGGCATTTTTTTTTTTCTGCTTCTGTTTCCATTAATTTTTCCTGTCATGTCTCCAGATTCTTCTTCTTCTTCTTCTTTTTTTTTTTTTAAATATAGAGACAGGGTCTTGCCATCTTGCCCAGCTGGTCTTGAACTCCTGGGCTCAAGCAATCCTCCTGCCTTGGCCTCCCAAAGTGCTGGGATTACAGGTGTGAGCCACCATGCCCAGCCTGATTCTTCTTTTGGAGACTTTTCCTTTTTGTCTTCTGAAAGAGGTTCCACTGAGAATCCACCCCACTTTCCTGTCATAGTTTCTTCACTGTCTAGTGTCGTTATACATTTTTTCTTTTCTTTTCTTTTCTTTTTTTTTTTTTTTTTTTGAGACAGAGTCTCGCTCTGTGGCCCAGGCTGGAGTGCAGTGGTGTGATTTCGGCTCACTGCAACCTCTGCCTTCCGGGTTCAAGTGATTCTCCTGCCTCAGCCTCTGGGGTAGCTGGGACTACAGGCGTGCATTGCCACTGCCCTCTAGTTTTTGTATTTTTAGTAGAAACGGGGTTTCACCATGTTGGCCAGGCTGGTCTCGAACTCCTGACCTCAGGCAATCCACCCACCTCGGCGTCCCAAAGTGCTGAGATTACAGGCATGAGCCACAGTGCCCGGCCCTTCATACTCTTCTGATGACCACTGCACAACCCAAATGTCTGTCCATCGCTCCAGTTCCATCCTTTGTCAGACTTCTGGTGTCCCTGCTACACAATAGCTGCCTGAGAGGTCAGCCTACACAGAGCCTAAGTCATTTTCTTCATAAAGTACTTCTCTTCACTCAGTTCCTACTGTTAGCCTCCCTTCTCACAACCTTACTCTGTATTCTAATTCAGTCACTTAGAGAACTCGGGCATTTTTTCTGATGGCTCACCCTCCCATTCTCAGGTATCTCTTGCCTGTATATCCAGCTTGTCCAACTCACGGCCTGCGGGCTGCATGTGGCCCAGAATGGCTTTGAATGCGGCCCAACACAAATTTGTAAACTTTCTTAAAACATCATGAGATTTTTTGGGTTTTTGTTTTTTTGTTGTTTTTTTTGCTCATCAGTTATCATTAGTGTTAGCATATTTTATGTGTGGCCCAAGACAATTCTTCCAGCGTGGCCAAGGGAAGCCAAAAGATTGGACACCCCTGCATATTTTTACTTGATTTTCCTCTCTGAAGTTTCTGGATTTTGGTCACCATAAAATGCTTCAGTGCAAAAATTTCTTTGCTTTCTGGTGTGTTTTTAACTCACTTTGCTTCAAATTCTTTCATCAGGTTTCTTTTATCTTTACCTGTAATTTATCCATTAGTAATTTTTAGGATAAAACTTTCAGCCTCCTGTTACTTGTACCCTTTCTATAAAGCCTTGTCCATTGTCAGCCACATTCTTCCCACAGGCTTATTTCCAAATGTGCTTAATATCTTTTCCTGTGTTCTGGAATACACTCCTGTCTCTTCTTTGCCAAACCAACTCCTGTATGGGGTAGTGGTTTAGAGTATGACCACTGACACCAGAGTGCCTGGTTTCAAATTCTAGCTCTGCCACTCACTAACCGATTCATGGTTGTGTGGGACACTTAACCTCTCTGAGTCTCAATTTCTTCATTTGCTACATGGGGATGTTAATGATAGACCTGACCATCATTGATAGACCTTAGTAAGGCTGTTGCTAGGATTAAACGAATCAATACCAATGGTCCCCAACTTACATGGTTTGACTTATATGATTTTTTGACTTTATGATAGTATGAAAGCAATACACATTGGAATAGAAACCATGCCTTGAGTATTCATACCATCATTTCATTTTTCCCTTTCAATCCAGTATTCAATAAATTACATGAGATATTGAACACTTTGTTGTAAGATAGGCTTTGTAGTAGATGATTTTGCTCAACTTAAGCTAATGTCAGTCTACTGAGCACGATTAAGGTGGCTAGGCTAAGCTAGGACGTTTGATAGGTGTATTAAATGGATTTTCAACTTAAAATATTTTTAGCTTATGATGGGTTTATTGGGATGTAACTCCATCCTAAGTTAGTGAGAAGCCACACACATAAAGTGGTTAGAATAGGTTCTGACACAGAGTAAGCACTATTTAAGTGTCAGCTTTTAATCGTTTACTCACATCCAGTGTTTCCATTTCAAAGTTATCTCTCTCTCTCTCTCTCTCTCTCTCTCTGCAGCCCCTTTTCATTCCTCTAAGGACCTACCACAGGAATCTGCACACAAAAGTTGCCCAATAAATCTTTGTTGAGATCATCTAGACAACGTTAGGAGAGAACTGAATTCCATGGATCTCAGATGTGACTCAGTTGCCGTAGCACAGTCCGAGGCACTGTCATTTTGTCATATTAGCTTATGCTGTATCCAAGGCCCCTAGAAGAGTGCCTAACATATGATAAGTGCTCAAATATTGTCAAATGAATGAATGAATGAATGAATGATCAAACTGCTCAAAGCTTAACTTACAAACCTCTTGGGTCACAATGAAATAAAAAATATACATTATTTTCAAATAAAAATAACTTTTTAAGTTAGTAAAACTATATATCTACAAACAAAAAGTACGCTTAAATAAAATATAGACTATATCTGCTGTGTGTATATTGTACAACTATATACATATAATGTATATATGCTTTTGAAAGTTAACAAAACTAAAATATAAACAATCACATCATCAAAAATACTCATTTGGTGTATAAGTGTTCTCACATTTTTTCGGTGTAGTATGTGTATAAATTAAAAAAATAAAATTTAGATCATATCATACCTAACATTAATAAACTCTACCATTTTGTTTACTTAAAATTATACTGTGAATTAAATGTCTACTTTATCACAAACACCAAAAGTAGGTTTAAAAGGCCATCTATTTTTGTTATTTTCTTCTTTCTACATATCTGTTCTTTTGGTCTCACGTTCTTATCCTTATGATAAGGTTTGCAATATTACAGTTTAAAATGTCATTTCTGAAGGAGGAAGGTCTAACTTATACTAGAACATGTCAACATTCCAGAAAATATGCTGAATAACTTTGCTTTATACTTTATTAGTTTGGTTTTCCTTTTAGATTGATTTTTTAAAAAAAAATTTTATTTTACATACTCACAGGTGAAATTCCCCGTTAGTTTTTAGAACAAACACTGAAATTAAGGATTTTAAATAAAGTATGAATGTGGTGCACACTTAGGTTAGATGTTTTCAAGGAGGTCAAAAACATTGTTTTTTGATTCAGGGACTCCACAGTTCACTGATGTTACAGGATCTCACCACTGGTTCTCTCCTGATAGATGTTGAGAGAGGGTAAGCACACTGCTGTTTTTCCAGATTCTGTTTTTATTTAGAAATAATACATAATTTTAAAAGGTCAGAATAGTGGCAAAATAGGTTGGCAAAAAGGGGACAACAATTGACGAAAAAAACAACAATAATTTAAACCAAGTTAATTATTGGGACAAAAGTAGTAGAAAATGTGCTGAATCAAAATAAATCTGATTAGATCCTTCAGTGGTAACTCCTTCCCGGAGCATGCGCTTTCCCCCAGCGTAGCCCTGTCCAGGGGCAAGCCCACGTCTGTACTATGAACCAGGAAGTCTTTGGTTGTCAATAAACTATCTTTGCTTTCACAAATATTTACAAAGCACCACCTTCTTCTCCTCATTGCTATAGAAATAAAAAAAAAAGGGGGAAAAACAGATAGGATCAAGAATTTCAGTTTGAGACTTATGAAATATTACAAATAAGAAAATACAAAGAACTATTTTATTTTCAAAAAAAACCATAATTTTTGACTCTCGATTCCCTAGCACAGCATGGCAAGTAAATGTTTAACCAGAGCTTAAGGTATAAGAAATGAATTTCATGTGGAACCTATAAATGAAATTTGTCTAAATATCCAATCTATTTTATAAATTTTATGGAGTCTGCAGGTGAGAGGATAGGAGGGGAATAAGTAATAATATTTTTATCTTATTAAGAATTATTAGGGTGCTTAATTACATCTACAGGGAAAAATAATATTTAATGAAATGACAAAGGTAACTAATGCTGCAAAAATAAAGTTTTTTTTCAGCTAAAGTGAATCTGTCCTGTTAGTGCTGTAGTCATGTCTCTATAGCTACTAGTAGAAAAGTACATTTTTGTGACACTAAATTTTATTGCTTAGAGTTTGTCTTCCAAATGAGTAATGTCTAAAGAGAATCACAATCTGAAAAGATACTGAAGCTTCAGCTGGTCAGTTTCATTTCTCCCTCCCTTTAAATCTGTCTTTGGCTTATGCAATACCAACAGGATGGTGTAATTTTTGAAGTATTTACTTTGTAAAGATACTAATTTTCTAAGCAGACTTTTTATATATCAGAGGGTGTATGAAAAATGAAGCCTTATCTGTCTTTCTCTCTCTTTCTGCCCTCCAATCTCCCGTTTAGCAAAACTTGTAGAGCAAATTGTTTCGTTGACCTTGAACATTTTGATTGCATCCTCTGAAGAAAAAGGCAGGAATATAGAATGATTTTTTATAAGGTACTGTATCACAAAAGAAAAAGAGTGCCTGATAGTCAATGTTCCAGGTAATAATACTTCTCAAGCTTCCAATGTGGGAATGCACAGATAACTAGAACATTACACCTAGGAGGAAAGACTCTTAATGATAACATCAAACCCCTTTGATGTAATATAACTAGAAGAGATTTAAGAAATTCCTTATTTCTGCTCCAAACTCAAAATATTATCCATTTTTTTCTTTTATTATTGTTATTATTATTATTTTGAGACAGGATCTGGCTCTGTCACTCAGGCTGGAGTGCAGTGGCATGAGCTCAGCTCACTATAACCTCCAACTCCCAGGCTCAAGCAATCTTCCTGCCTCAGCCTCCTGAGTAGCTGGGACTCACAGGCGGGAGCCACCACGCCTGGCCATTTTTTTCTTAATAAAAAATAATATAGAAGTTTAATGTAAAAGTTAGGAAAAACAACAATTGCAAATACTTCTGTGCATTCTATCCAGCTTAAAATACAGAGCATTACCCTAATCAATATAATGTTTAGTTTTGTACCTTTTTTTAAACTTGATATAGATGAGAATCAAAATGTGTATGTAATTCTATGACTTGCTTCTTTGGATCAATATTGTTTTCATGACGTTGACCCATGTTGATACATGTGGCTGCCCATAGCTTATTTATTTTCATATCTGTATGACATTCCATTGTGAAAGTGTACCACAATTTATCTATTTTCTTGTGACTGAAAATTACTTCCAAATTTTGCAGCATAAACATTGCTGCCATGAACACATGACTACTAGTGGACATGTGCAGGAGATTGGCTACATTATATGTCTAGAAAGAGAATTGGTGATCATGTATAATATGCATTCTTCATTTACTAAATATTACCAAATTGTTTCCCAAAGTGCTTGTACCAGTTTATAGATACATACAAAGTGCTATCAGCAGAGTTTAAGTTCTTATTATTCGACATCCATGCCAACACTATATAAGGATAAACTTTAAAATTTTTGCTTCCCTGGTGGTTGTGAAATGGTATCTTTTGATCTGAATTAGGATTTCTGTGATTGCTAACAACACTGAACATCTTTTTATGTGTTTTCTGGAGGGGGAGTCCATTCTTGTTTTCTTTTGATTGCTTTCCTGTTTAAGTCCTTTGCCCATTTTTTTCTATTGGGTTGTTTATATTCTTCTTAAAATTTGTAGAGATTTTAAAGTGTATTTTGTGGCTGGGTATGGTGGCTCCTGTCTGTGATCCTAGCACTTTGGGTGGCTGAAACGGATGGATGACCTGAGATTAGGAGTTCGAGACCAGCTTGACCAACATGGTGAAACCCCATCTCTACTAAAATTATATAAATTAGCTGGGTGTGGTGGCACATGCCTGTAATCCCAGCTACTCAGGAGGCTGAGGTGGGAGAATTGCTTGAATCCTGGAGGCAGAGGTTGCAGTGAGCCGAGATCCCACCACTGCACTCCAGCCTGGATGACAGAGTGAGCCTTCATCTAAAAAATAAATAAATAGATAAATAAATAAATACATAAATAAATAAAGTGTTTGGATACTAATCTTTTGTCAATTATGTTTTGCAAATATATTTTCTCACGTTTATATTTTTACATCCTTTGCCTTTAATTTTGTTTTTATTATGGAGGTGTTACCTACAATCAGCAAAGTGAATAAACTTGTGTACAGAATTATTATATATGTGTATATCCACATAGCCATCCCCTAGATCAGTGTGTAAAACACTTCCAAGACCACAGTAGGCTCTCTCACGCCTCCGTTCCAGGTAATGTCTCTGAGTCTCCCACACCTCCAGGATTTTCTTCACTCCCACTCTGGATTAATTTTGTCTTTTTTGAACTCTTAATGAATAGAATCATGAAATAGGTAGTATATCGTATTTGGTTTCTTTCACTCAATATTTTATCTGACAGATGTTGTACATAAAAATATTGTGTTTTTTTCATTGCTGTGTAGTATTCCAATGTGTGAACATTTTATGATTTCCCACTCTACAATTGATGTGTGTGTAGATTGTTTCATAGGTTAGACTATTATACATCCCTGTACTCATCCTTTATTGTACAGCAGCCCTCAATTTCCTTCTGCATGCATCCAGGAGCAGAATTTCTGGGCATAACATGTATGCATGCTTGGGTTTAGTAGGTATAGCCAGAAAGTATGCCAAAGCGGTTGTGCCAATATATACTCACATCTACAGTGTATGACAGTCCAGTTGCTTTATGTCCTCATCAATATGTGGTATGGTTAGTCCTTGAATTTTAGCCACATTGTATTAGGTTGGTGCATCTAAAATAATCTTTTTGTAGGTGATTTTATTTTTATTTAGTTAGTCAGTTTTTGGAGACAGAGTCTCGCTCTGTCACCCAGGCTGGAGTGCAGTGGCGCGATCTGGGCTTACTGCAACCTCCGCCTCCTGAGTTCAAGAGATTCTCCTGCCTCAGCCTCCTGAGTAACTGGGACTACAGGCGCGTGCCACCATGCCTGGCTAATTTTTGTAGTTTTGGTAGAGACATGGTTTCACCATGTTGGCCAGGCAGGTCTTGAATTCCTGACCTCAGGTGATCTGCCCACCTCAGCCCCGCAAAGTGCTGGGATTACAGGCATGAGCCACCATGCCTGGCCTTTGTAGGTGATTTTATGTGTTTTAACCTAATGCTCATTTTCTCTTTGATTTACATTTTTCTCATGACTAATGATGTCAAGCAAGTTTTCATAAGCCATTCATAATTTTTTTTCTATTAAAAAATTTTTATTTTAAGTTCAGGGTTACAAGTGCAGGTTTGTTATATAGGTAAACTTGCGTCATGGGGATTTGTTGTACAGATTATTTCATCACCCAGGTATTAAGCTCAGTACTCATTTGTTATTTTTCCTGATCCGCTACCCCCTCCCACCCTCCACCCTCCAAAAACCCCCATGTGTCCATGTGTTCTCATGATTTAGCTGCCACTTATAAGTGAGAACATGTGGTATTTAATTTTCTGTTCCTGCGTTAGTTTGCTAAGGATAACGGCCTCCAGCTCCATCCATGGCTTTGCAATGAACATGATCTCATTCTTTTTTTTTGTCTGCATAGTATTCCATTTTCTTTATCCAGTCTATCATTGATGAGCATTTACTTTGATTCCATGTCTTTACTGTTGTGAATACTGCTGTGATGAACATATGCATGCATGTATCTTTGTAATAGAATGATTTATATTCTTTTGGGTATATACCCAGTAATGGGATTGCTGGGTTGAATGGTATTTCTGTCTTTAGGTCTTTGAGAACATAAATCTCTTTTATGAAGTCCTATTATCTTTTGCTCGTTTTTTCTGAGATTGATTTGTATTTCTTTACATATTATGGATTCATATCCACTGTTGGATGCATGTAATGAAACTGTCTTCTTCAGGTTTGTGACTTTCTCTTTTATTCTCTTCATATTGTCTTTTAATAAACAGAAGTTCCTAATTTTAATCAAATCCAATTTATAAATTTCCTATGGTAGTGTTTAACATTATACAAAGGTTTTATGTTTAATAAATTTTTGCCTACTCCAAGATTATACGTTTTTATCTACAAGTTTGACTGTTTCAGCTTTCATATTTAAGTCTATAAGCCATTTTGAATTTTTTTTGTATGTAGTGTGAAGATGTCCAAGTTCATGTTTTTCTATATTAATATTCAATCAACCAAGCACAATTTGTTGAAAAGATTACCCCTTTCTCACTGAATTGTAGTGACACCTTTATCATAAATCAGATGACTGTAAATGTGTTGGTCCCTTCTGGGCTTTCTATCCTGTTCTATTCATCTATTTGTATCCTCTCTATGTGCTTTCTGGTGGATAGTAATTCCACTTTTAAATGTACACAAACATATCAATCTTTTTCTTTATAGTTTACACAATTTTTGTCTTCCCTAAGCCAAGGTAATACAGATATATTTCTATATTTCTCCTAAAATATAGTTTTTTATAGTTTTATCTTCCAGATTTTAAGGTTTTTCCAATTTAATCAACTTGGCACTGATTTTCCAGACGGTTTGAAGTACAGATCTGATTTTATTTTCATCCATGTATATTTACAATTGTCCCAGCATCATTTATAGAATAGACCTCCCCTTTGGATTTTTTGTTTTTGTTTTTGTTTTTGTTTTGTAGAGATGGGGTCTCACTATGTTGCCCAGTCTGGTTTCAAACTTCTGGGCTCAACTGATCCTCCTTCCTCAGCCTCCAAAAGTGCTGGGAGTATTGGCGTGAGCCATCACACCTGGCTGATTAGTCCCTTTTTTCATCTTTGAGCTACTATGCCAACTCTGGTACAAAGTAACTTTTCACATATTCATGAGTTTGTTTCTGGGCTCTAGATTTTGTTCCATTTGTCTATTTGTCTATTTCTGTGTCAAGATCATACCATTCTAATCATAACAGCTTCAAGTCTTCCAGCATTGTACTCACCAGGAGTGTCATGATGATTTTTGACCATTTATAATTCCTTGTGAATTTTAGAATAAGTTTGTCAATTCCACAAAAGTCCCTGTTAGGATTTTGATTGGGTTTGTTTTTGTTTTTGTTTGAGATGGAGTCTCATCGTTTACTATGATTACATTTCTTTTTTTTTTTTGAGACGGAGTCTCACTCTTACCATGCTGGAGTGCAGTGGTGATCTTGGCAACCTCCACCTCCTGGGTTCAAGCGATTCTTGTGCCTCAGCCTCCCGAGTAGCGCCCTCCACCAAACCCAGCTAATGTTTGTATTTTTAGTAGAGATGGGGTTTCACCATGTTGGCCAGGATGGTCTCGATCTCCTGACCTTGTGATCCGCCCGCCTCAGCCTCCCAAAGTGCTGGGATTACAGGCCTGAACCACCATGCCCGCCGATTACATTTCTTTTTTTTTGTACAATCTTATGTTTCCTTTTTTGTTAAGTTTTTGGGGTAATCTTTCATTAACTGAGCCCCAAACTTTCCAACACAACTATAAAATTTATTTCAATATATTAAAATAGTCAAAATTGATTAAATATACATATAGTAATATTCATATTTCATTTTATCTTTTTTGAGACATTCTTCTTGTCCCTGCTAAGGTGGTAGTGGTCACTTGTCATCAACTTTAGATAAGGGGACTACCCTTTTGGCATGGTTTCTGACAGTCTCTATAATAAGCAGAGATTGTCTGCTAAGCAAGTTAATCTACAATGGACATGTAAAGTGAATGTGAAATTTACCTTTGATGTTTTAATTCATTGAGATATTTCTGCAGTTGTTTATTACTGCAGCAAAACTTAGCCTGACTTAACTGCTACAGCCTTCCTCCAGCTAGAAGTAACTGCTATCTAGCCAGCTGAACATCAACCATCCCCGACTTTCCCTTCACCATCAATCTAGGAAGTCCTTTGACCTCTTTCTTTTCTGGCATACCCTATTTTAGAAATCCAAAATCTTCCTCTTTCTTGCTTTACCCTCTGGTTTTGGTGGTATACATTCTCCAGTAGGTTCTTTAGAGGGATTCATGGAAAATGAAGTTTTTGAGACCTAAATGTCTGAAATTTGTCACACTAGATCTGATTTCTATTTTGGCTACATTCAAAAATTTTTGTTAAAGCCCAGGTGTGGTGGCTTATGCCTATAATCCCAGCACTTTGAAAGACTGAGGCAGGAGAATTGCTGGAGGCCAGGAGTTCAAGATCAGCCTAGACAACATTTCAAGACCTAATTTCTACAAAAAGTGAAAGATAAAAAGTAATTAGCCGGGCATGATGGCACACCTTTAGTCCTAGCTACGCAGGAGACTGAGGTGGGAAGATCGTCTGAGCCCAGGAGTTTGAGGCTCCAGTAAGCCATGATCGGGTCACTGCACTCTAGCCTGAGCAACAGAGTGACACCCTGTCTCTTAAAACAAAAACAACAACAACAAAAAACGAAAAATTTATGTTAGAAACATTTTTCCCTCAAAAAATTGAAGCTAGTTCTTCTTTAATTACTTCCTAAAAGTGTAACTATTTGAAATCCAGTGTCGTGTATGTAACCTGTTTTTCTTTCTGTAAGCAATGATGGCCTTGGTGTGCTTTTTCCTTTGTAATTAAATGTGGAAACTAATGTTCATCAGTTCTGGAAGCTTTTTCTGTTATTTCTTCAACAATGTCATCCTTGCCATTTTTTCTGAGCTTTCTCTTTAGAATTCCTGTTATTAAGATTTCTTGGATTGATTCTCATCTTTTCACTATTATGCGTAGTCTGTTTATCATTTGGTTTTATTTCCTGGGAGATTTTCTCAACTTTATCTTCCAATTTTTCTCTTGCTTTTTTGTTTGTTTGTTTTTATCATACATTTTTATTTTTTATTTTATTTTATTTTATTATTTTGAGACAGAGTCTCACTGTGTCACCCAGGCTGGAGTGCAGTGGCATGATCTCTGCTCACTGCAACCTCCACCCCTTGGGTTCAAACGATTTTCTTGTGTGCGTCAGTCTCCAGAGTAGCTGGGATTATAGGCATGTGCCACCACGCCCGGTGGTGTATTTTGTATTTTTAGTAAAGATGGGGTTTTGCCATGTTGGCCAGGCTAGTCTCGAACTCCTGACCTCAAGTGACCCACCCACCTTGGCCTCCCAAAGTGCTGGGATTACAGGTGTGAGCCACTGTGCCTGGCCTTCTTTTACGTTTTTAAATTCCCAAAGTTCTTTATGTTCTCTGAATGTTTTCTTTTATTCTTTCCTTTCTTCTCTTTGTTTCTTGCTGTCTTTCTCTCTCATTCTCCTTCCCTTCCATTTTTCTTTCCTGCAGTTTTTTTTTGTAGTCTTTTAAAAGATTTTTTACTCTGCTCCCTGCATTTTTCCCTATGTATTTGTTTATTTTGATCTTATTTGAGGTTTAAATCAAATATCTGTGGATCCTTGGCTATTCATTCATATGATAAGTGAGGCACTAAAAATCTGACTGACATCTCTAAGAACGTGGGTTTTTAGCCAGGCGTGGTGGCAGGCCTCTATAATCCCAGTTACTCAGGAGGCCAAGGCAGGAGAATCGCTTGAACCTGGGAGGCAGAGGTTGCAGTCAGTCAAAACTGTGCCACTGCGCCACTGCACTCCAGCCTGGGCAGCAGAGTGAGACTCCATCTCAAAAAAAAAAAAAAAAAAAATAAAAAAACACATAAAAAACATGGGTTTCAACATTATGATTTTGTTTTAAGATTCTAGAAGGTCCTCTACAACAAGTTTATGTAAGAACATTTTCTTCCATTACTGCCTTGCTGAGAAATGTTTCAAGAACAAAACCAAAAAGAACAGGAATGAATTCTATATTTCAACAAATGCTTTCTTGGCATCTATTGAAATCATTAGATATTTTTTAACCTTTACTTTGTTAATGTAGTTTCCTAGTGGTAGGGGTTTTCTAACAGTAGTCTTTCAGGATGGCTTTGCTACTCTTCTCCAAGGAGACACTGAAAATTGTTTTAGTAAAGGGGAAAGTTTGAAGTGGAAGGCTAACCAGGCTGTTTCTGCTACCTGTGTCTAGGATTGGTGCTGTACGCTCTTTGTTCTGGGCCATGCAGAGGTTAAGATTTTCCTTTGCAAAACAAGAATTTGACCTAGAATGTCTAAAACATATTTTCATAATTCGACTAAGTTTGTTGCTACTCTTACATTTTTGTTTTAATGGAATTTTTGCTCCATAAACACTCCATAAGAAATTAAATCTCCTTATTAGCACGACACCTAACACATTGCATTTGACACATCTTAAGGGTAAGAAATGGAATTTTCAAAATGTTTTTTCAATGAACGCCTCATCTGTGGTTCAGCTACTTTCCTTACCACAGCATAGTTTTCCTCCTACTCTTTATCCTCACATGGCAGTCAAGAGACAAGACTTTTTTTTTCTCCTGCAGTATCATTCTCTTCCGTGTACTTCCCCTAAGAAGAGGGAAGAGGCAGAGATCTGCTCTAATCATTAGTATTAACTGTGGACCCAGAGTCTGAGTTGCCGGGTATGCCAAAGAATGTTTGGCTAAGACTCTTCCTTAACCGTTAAGCTAAGAAACTTTTCACAGAGGCCTCAGAATGATTGGTAGAGTGACACAATGAGAGGCAGCTAAACACTTAGTAATGGAAGAAATCTAGACTTGGGAATCAAGCCATGAAGTTTCAGGCTAGCTTCTGTCCCTCTTGAGCTTCTCTGAGTCTTACTTTCCTCATGTATAAAATAAGGAGGCTTGACTTTACTAGATTGTCGTCATGGTTTTTTGGGCTGTAACATTCTTTTGCATTTAAAATAATACCGGCCGGACATGGTGGCTCACGCCTGTAATCCCAGCAATTTGGGAGGCCGAGGTGGGTGGATCACCTGAGGTCAGGAGTTCAAGACTAGCCTGACAAACATGGAGAAACCCTGTCTCTACTAAAAATACAACATCAGCCGGGCGTGGTGGCGCATGCCTATAATCCCAGCTTCTCAGGAGGCTGAGGAAGGAGAATTACTTGAACCTGGGAGGCGGAGGTTGCAGTGAGCCAAGATTGTGCCATTGTACTCCATCCTGGGCAATAAGAGTGAAACTCCATCTCAATAAAATAAGATAAGATAAAATAAAATAAAATAAAATAATAAAAATAAAACAAAATAAAATAAAATAAACTCAGGCCCAACGTGGTGGCTCACGCCTGTAATCATACACTTTGGGAGGCTGAGGTGGGCGGATCACTTGAGGCCAGGAATTCTGAGACCCGCCTGGACAACATAATGAATCACCATCTCTATTAAAAATACAAAAAATTAGCCAGGTGTGGTGGCGCACACCTGCAATCCCAGCTACTGGGGTGGCTGAGACAGGAGAATCACTTGAACCTAGGAGGTGGAGGTTGCAATGAGCCAAGATCATGCCACTGCACACCAGCTGGGGTGACAGAGATCCCGGTCTCAAAAAAGTAAATAAATAATAAGAATATATCAACTCTAGAAAATCTTCAATAAATGTGCAGATTCAATTTAAGTGTGAACTTCACTGTTTAAATTGAAAGAGATCTTACAGTGTTTCAGAATTGAATCTTTTTCCTTTCTGTTATGAATACTGTTTTGTTTTTTAAATATACGACATAGAAAGTTTCCTGGAAATCCCTAAAATATCCCTATGGTAGGCAAAATAATGGCCCCCCACAAAGGGGCCGTGTCTTAATCCCTGAAACCTGTTATGGTGTTATCTCACATGGCCAAAGGACTTTGCAGATGTGGTTAAATTAAGGATATTGAGAAGGAAAGACTATCCTGGATTATGTGGTGGGGCCTAATTTAATCACAAGGCAAAGCCACAACTACTTTTGCAGGAACCTAATAGAAAAGGTCAGAATAATGTCATGTGAGATGGACTTAACCTGCCATTGCCAGCTTTGAAAGTAGAGGAAGGGGGCCATGAGCCAAGGAATGTGGGCCACCTGCAGAACCTGGAGAAGGCAAGGAAAATGGTCTCTGCCCTAGGACTCCAGAAGGAACACAGCCCTTCTGATGCTTGATTATGGCCTTGTGAGACACAGTTTAGATTTCTGATCTCCAGAACTAAAAGAAAAATTTGCAGGTTTTTTAAAGTCACTAAATTTGTGACAATTTGTTAAAGCAACAGTAGGAAATTAACACAATCCCTCACCTCTGGCCTTTATTATGTTGAGCAAATGTACTTTAGTTTTTATTTTTATTTCTCTGCATGTTGTTCACATAGTAGCAAACATTTCTGTTCCGCCTTAATAACAAAGAATTATGCCATGTTGAATTATTTATTTATATTATAGCTAAAGGAATAATTAGAAAATTGATTAATTATGCTTCTGTGTACCGTTATGTTCCCAAGTCTAATTATTTCCTAGGACTATGTTTCATTCTTCGAATTCACAGAATGTTGGATCTGGAAAGAACCATTAATATGATCTAATGGAGTCTAACACTCTCCTTTTGTAAGAGAAGAAATTGTGACCTATTAAGAGTAAACCCCTAAGCTTCACCATATGCATCCAGCTAGTTGCTTATAACACTAGGATAAAATTCGAGGACCTCTGGTTCCCAGGCAGGCATTTGCCCCACAGTACCATGCTGTTTCCACAAAAGCGTGAGGATGTGAAAATATAATGAACCTGGTCTCTTAGTGCAAAAGATGAAGGAACGTGAAATTCAAATATGCCTTGTATAATTTAACCCATTCTCACTTGAGAAGTGGTGTAATGCAGTAGTTACAATCTAGGACCCCAAAGCTTGATTGCCTCTATGCAAATCCCATGTCTACTACTTCCCAGCAAAATGACTCTAGACAAGTTACTTAACCTCACCGTTCCTCTATTTCCTCATCTGTAAAATGGAGATGATAATAGTATTGAACTCATAGGGTTATGGGGAGGTTTGAATACATTAGCAGGTCAGGTACCATGGCTCATGCCTGTAATCCCAGCACTCTGGGAGGCTGACACGGTGGGTTGCTTGTGGTCAGGAGTTCAAGACCAGTCTGGGCAACATGGGGAAAACCCGTCTCTAATAAAAACACAAAAATGAGCTGGGCGTGGTGGTGGGTGCCTGTAGTCCAAACTACTTGTGGGGCTGAGGTGGAAGGATTGCTTGAGCCCAGGAGGCAGAGATTGCAGTGAGCCGAGATCACACCACTGCACTCCAACCTGGGCAGCAGAGCAAGACTCTGTCTCAAAGTAAATAAATACATACATACAGTAATATCAAGTTGGTGCAAAAGTAATTGCGGTTTTTGTCATTACTTTTAATGGCAAAACCGCAATTACTTTTGCACCAACCTGATAACTGTAAGGCTCATAGAAAAGGCTTTGGACCAAATTTAGTAATAAATAATTATAAGCAATGATCATTATTAGTGGCAGACTGTATAATAAAGACAAATTATATTAGTTAAACAAAGTAACACTTTTATTAATATTATTATTAATATTTGTTCCTACTGTGCCTATTAGCCACCTCTGATGGTGAAGTCAAGAACACTTAATCCCAATACAGGGTCCAGATGTTCTGGTAAATTGCCTGTAAATTGAAAATCATGTACTTTTCTATGCCAGCAGGCATTTTGTGGACAGTTAGCACATGACAGTCATGAGTGTTCTTGCTAAAGTCACGTTAATACCAAAGAACTGTACAGTGACTCGTTCTATACTGTCATTTCTGTAAGTTGCATTGTTTCAAGAACTAAGTGGCTGGTGTACTGTTTCGTCTCTTTCATAATGCTGAGCAGGGGTATCTGATAGACTTGCTTAGGCTGGCAAATTTTTGCGTAGAAGTGCTAGATTTGTATACATCTTCGAGAATGGGGCAGTTCGAAGCTAAAGTGAGCTAGGAACAAAATAGGAAGTGAAAAAGTAGAACGGAAAGACATAGGTAGATAGAGGAAGAAAAAAGGGGAAGGAGGAAAGGACCCACAAAAGGATTTTAAAGATAAATGAAAATATTTAAGCCGAGAAGAGAGTTTCAGAGGCAATTTAGGCAAAGAGGAGACAATGCAGGCAGAGGTGTTTTATATGAAGGGTCTCTGAGGCCTAAACCGAAATTCTACTATGCACGAGAGTCACCTGGATTGCTAAACAATTTCCTGCATCCCAGGTATACTGATCCAGTTGGTCACAGCAGAGTCCAACAATTTGCATTTCTAACAAGCTCATCAGTGGTGCCAATGCTGCTGGTCTGAGGACATTTTGAGAATCTTTGGGCAAAACTATATTTACACAAAGTAAATATAATTTTTCTCAGTTTTTTAAATGGAGCTCTATGTTACATACAGTAAATTGCACAGATCTTAATGCTTTTGGTTTCCTAACATAAGCAATTCCCCACTAGGTTGTGTAAAGATCTATCTGTTTCCATATACTGTCTCTGTCAAGAATACCAAGATACTTTTTTGAATAAAGTCCTAATGGCCTGATATTATTTTCCACCACAATAATATGATGAACCCCAGTACATTTTCTACCTTTTTCAAGAAAAACATGTATTTCTGTAACCTAGAATTGAAATGCCAAAAAAACTACAAAGCACCTACATTACTTTGACTGCACAGGCAATGTTCCTGGTCTCATGTAAGCTATATGTAGCCCGTTTGTTACTTCTTATTGTCGCACTTGAGAGTAGGAAATTTGTTATGTTATATTGAATTCTCCCCCCTTCCTTCAATTTAGCAGATTTATGTAAAAGGTAATCTCAGACATTGGGCAATTAAAACCCTTCAACAGTGCTTCTCTAACTTCACTGTGTAACTGAATCACGTGGGATCTTATTAAAATGCAAATTCTGTTTCAGTGGGTCAGGTCTGGGGTCCAACATTCTGCACTTGTAACAAGCTCCCAGGTGATATTGATGCTGCCAGTCATGAATTACATTTTCAGCAGTAAGGTCCTGTCTGGTGTATATAGACGGTTCTTAGACTTCAGCATCAAAATCACGGCTAGAACCTAGATTGTGGACCCCTAACCCAGTGTATCTGATTTAGGGGGAGTGAGACCTGAGAATTTGCATTTCTAAGTTCCAAGATGATGCTGGGAAAGTGTGGGGAATACATTTTGATGACTACTAATCTATGGACCAACCTTTATTTTGCTGATGCTAATTGACTTGCCAGCAATTTACATGGCTAATAGATAACATCTGCCCTCAAACTTCTCTGCCAAAGTCACCAATGGCCTCTTCACTGGCAAATCCAATGGAGTCCTCTTCACATTACTTGGCTTCTGACTGTTTTACTTCCTTCTGGATCCCCTCTTCTCTCTTAGTTACTGTAATAGAATTTGCTCTGTTTACTTCTCACTTTCTAACTCAAACTCTGTTCTATCTCAGGCTCCTTTGTCAGTTTCTCTTTCTTGCCATTCCTCTACTTCAGCCTCATGATTGTACCTTAGTTCAGCCTTAGTTCTGCTCCTTTGACTGCATCAGTACTCTTCTAATGAATCTCCCTGCCTTGATCTTGAGTCCCCAAGGCACCCAGCCCACCTCTACCACAGCAAACTTTCTGAAACACAAGTGTGACATGTTGTCACCCTGCTTAAATATCTTAAGTTTTAAGGGTTCCCCATTTGCCATAGGACACATTCCAAACTCTTCAGCTTGACTAATGTGGCTGTCAATAATTTGGCTCTTCCTCATCTACCCTTTAGCATTTCCTTTCACCAGGCCTACTGTAGAATCTTACCACATACACTGAAAAGCATCCAGTATCTGTAGAGGTTATGTGATTGCATACCTCCATACCTCTGTTTATGATACTTTCTCTTCCAAGAATTCCCTCCCTCCCATTCTTAACCCTCTTGACCAGCAAACACTTTTTCAGCTTTTCTGTGTCTCTCTTCTCTGAACCCTTTTGTGACCATCCCAGGAAGCAGTGGTCACTTCCTTCTCATGCCTATACACAATACTTACATTGTAATACTTCATTGTACTTACATGTCTGATTCTCCCTACCAGTTTATGAAGCTCTTGAAAATAGATTTATTTTTCAACTCTGTATCTCTCGTGCATTGTCCAATGCCTGACACATTGCCTGTTTGTTTACTGAACAAATGAATGAACACTAGAAACTGTGGAAGCAGAAACCGAAAAAAAAAAAAAAAAGCAAAATGAAACCTTAGTTTACTGTATTAGTTTCCTGAGGCTGCTGTAACAAATTACCACAAATTTAGTACTTTGAGACAACAGAAATTGATTCTTTCATAGTCCTGGAGACCAGAAGTCTTAAATCAAGTTGCTGACAGGGCACGTTACTCTCTCTGGAGGCTGTAGGAAATATTTTTTCTTTTCTTCTTCCAGACTCTGGTGGTTCCAGTTGTTCTTGGCCTGTGACTTCCTCCCTCTAATCTCTGCTTCCATATTCCAATGGCCTTCTCTTCATAGGGACACTTGTCATGGCATTTAGGGTTCACCTGGATAGTCCAGGATTACCTCATCTCAAGTTCCTTAACTTGATTTCATTTGCAAAGACCTCTTTTCGAAATAAGGCCTTGTTCCCAGGCTCTGGTGGTCAGAACATGGACATAACTTGTTGGGAGTCACCATTCAACTCACTATAGAGATTGTTAAAAAAATGTAATGATGTTGTCCATCAGTAGAAACAAGGGACAGAAACTCTTTCTCCCTGTAGATCCCATGTAATAACAATGAGTAGAAGGTGGCTCATGCCTGTAATCCCAGCACTTTGGGAGGCCGAGGTGGGTGGATTACCTGAACTCAGGAATTCATGACCAGCCTGACCAACACGATGAAACCCTGTCTCTAATAAAAATACAAAAATTAGCCTGGCGTGGTGGCAAGTGCCTGTAGTTCCAGCTACTCAGGAGGGTGAGACAAGACAATCGCTTGAACCCAGGGGACAGAGGTTCCAGTGAGCTGAGATCGCGCCATTGCACTCCAGCCAGGGCAACAAGAGCAAAACTCCATCTCAAGAAACAAACAAGCAAAAACAACAACAACAAATGAGTAGAAAGTGATAGACAAGCACTCTGTTACTCCAGTTCTCTTCAAATCAATGATCCCCCAATCATAAACTCTTTTTCTTTAAAAACAAAAAAACAAAAAATGGTGTTTGTTGGTGTGTTGGGAGGCCAAGGGTCACGCACTGACAATATTCTCCTTTTTGCCTAAATCATACCAAATCATCCTCCTCAAGCTTAAAAAACACAAGGATCTCATCTGTTGGTCTTTGAAAAATGTAATCCTTTCATAATTGGTTGTTTTCTACTTTACGTTGGTTCTAGAAGGCAGGAAGCTATCTGTTTCACTTCTTGGTATAGTATCTTGCCTTCTCCACCAACTAGGAACTTCAATACTTCTGATAAAAGTGTTGATTTGTGTTGGAGGAAAACAGGCAGGGAAGTGGGGCTGGGATAAGCAGCTGTGGAAATTGTGGGGAAGGGAGACTCAGCCAAGGGACAGGAGGAAGGCTGTTCCAGAGCTCTGGCCTGACCACTTATTCCATGGTTTGCACATGATCTCCCAGCATTGGAGCCAGGGTTTCCAGAGTGCACAGCTTTCATTTCCATTAGTGACTGACTTCGAATCATCAAGACCAAACCTTTCCCTCTAACTTTACAATTGAAGTTCAAAGGCTTTTTCATCTAGTCTACACCTATCGGTGAGTTCAGGAGAATTTTGGGAAAATAAAAAATACAAGATAAAACTCTATAGAGTTACATTTCCCTTTCTTTCCACAAGATGAGAGAACAATACAGGATACTGTAATTTGTCAAAACCCCAAACAAAACAAAACAGGTCTGTTGTTAATACAGACAAATGGTCACAGCTGCAGAAAAGTTTCCACATGAACTCTTTCAGTCCTAAATAGTCATTTTTGCAGTTCTGCGATCACTTTTCCAGGACTCCTTTTTTTCCTCCTCAGTATTTATTCATATTAACTATTTGTTCCATGTTAGATTTGTTCTGTTCGATATATTTTTTAGACAATGCTGCTTCCTATACAGCAGCTTTCTAATATTCTACCCAGGTTCACCATACATATGTGTCATTTCAGTTGCCACAATAGCTGTACAGTGAAAATAAATATTTTGATTACGTAGTCCATCAGAAGAACTGCTGTTAGACTCCTCTCTCTACTGCCATTCCCGACATTCCCATGATGTAGGCCTTCCTTTCCAAGCATGCTGCTAACTGTTGTGCCACAAATCAATGCAATGAAGCTTGAGGCCCAGGTTGTCATACAGCTGAAACATACACCAGGTGTGTTGAGAGTTTTCCAATGTTTGACTAATTTAGATTAAGTTGAATTGTCTAAGCTGGCTTAAATTGCTGAGAAAGTAAGAAAGGCAGGCCTGGAGAACTGGTGTTTGATCATTTAAGGCTGAAATTTAAACCTCAAGCAAAACAGGGAATCCAAAACCAATTCAAAACAGAAAAAAGAAAGTTGTGTGTGACATTTCTGTAATCGAAACTGATGAGTTATACATTTTTACTGTTGATTCTTAGCTTGTCTTCCTCTTTTGGCAGTATATATTTATCTCTTCAGGCACAATACCATGTTACAGCAAAACTGCTTTCATTTTGACTCCATTTGTGATAGACACATAGGGGTTGATGTTTACTTTTGAACTTAAAGAGTTTCTAAAGTTTGGAGTTTAAGATTGTGAGATCAATGTTTAACCCCATGCAAGAAAAAAAGGAATTTCTGGGCCTTTGAAAAACACTTTGCCAACACAGAAAGAACTTAAATATACATGTAAATTATTACAAAATTGAAACGACAAAATATTCATATCTAAAGCGGTGTTCAAAGTTTTGTACTTGGCAAATTTTATGAACTTTCAGAATTATTCCGAGTAAATGAAAGATATAAAAATAGCTAAAATACATAGTAATTGTTGCAATACTTTTCACAATGTATCTACTTATTCAGATGTACTTTTATTATTTAGATAAAATGTCTTCCTTATCTGTAAGATATTTGTGTACAGAGTCAAACATACAAGTTTTTAAAGTTACATTATACTTTAAGCTATAATTTTGCAGATTTTATGTTATAGGTAAAGGAATAGAGAAAACGAACATGAAAATTTAAAAGCTTTATGTATTTTTAGATTACGAAGTAATACAGGTTTATTGTCAAAAATTAAGAAAATGCAGAAAGGTATAAAGAAGACAAGAAAACCACTTATAATCCTATCACTTAATAATAACTATCATTAATGCTTTTGCTTTTACAGTTGACCCTTGAACAACATAGGCTTGAACTGCATGGGTCCACTTTTACACAGATCTTTTTCAACCAAACTTGGGTAAAAAATACAAAATTTGTCTCCTCTGCCTATGAAGTAGCCATTCTTTTATTCCTTTACTTTCTTAATAAACTTGCTTTCACTTAAAAAAAAAATACAAAATTTGTATTTGAGGGGTGGGAAACCTGCATATATTGGCAGTGGCGGGGGGGTGGCTGATTTTCATATACCTGGGTTCCACAGGTCCGAATGAGGGACTTGAGTATGCACAAGATTCTGGTGTGCACAAGTAGTCCTGGAACCAGTCCTCTGTATATACCAAGGGACAACTGCACTTTTAGGCTTTTTGTCTGTATATTATACTTTTACAAAATAAATCAAGAGCAGTTGGGTGGGGGGCTCACACCTGTAATCCCAGCACTTCGGGAGGCCAAGGCAGGAGGATCGCTTGAGCTCAGGAGTTTGAGACCAGCCTAGGCAACATTGTAAAGCCCTGTTTCTACAAAAACGCAAAAATTAGCTGGGTGCGGTGGCACATGCCTGGGGATCCAGTTACTCAGGAGGCTGAGGTGGGAGGATCACCTGAACCCAGGAGAAGTTGAGGCTACAGTGAGCCATGATGGCAACCTGTCTCAAAGCAAACAAACAAACATACACACAAACAAACCAAGATCAGTCAACGTACCAAGCCGATTTCCAAAGGATTTAGTAATGCTGCTGGAGCAACTGAATAGCCATATGGAAGAAAACAAATGAACTTTGACCCATATCTCATTCCATTCAATAAATAAATAAATAAATAAATAATTTGAGACAGCTCATAGACGTTAACTTAAAACCAGAAACAAAGCTTCAAGAACAAAAAGGGAATATCTTTATGATCTTAGGGTGGGCAAAGATTTCAAGGAAAGAACACAAAAAGCATTAACAATAAAAGAAAAATGTTAAATTGGATTTCACAAAAAATGTTCTGCTCTTTAGAAGATATCATTCAGGAATGACTAGACAAGTCATAAACTGGGAAAAAATATTCTCAGCTCATATGTATGCAAAAAAATTGTATGCAAAATGCAAATCAAAACCACAATGAGATACCATCTCACACCAGTTAGAATGGCAATCATTAAAAAGTCAGGAAACAACAGGTGCTGGAGAGGGATGTGGAAATAGGAACACTTTACACTGTTGGTAGGATTGTAAGCCTAGTTCAGCCATTATGGGGAAAACGGTATGCGATTCCTCAAGGATCTAGAACTAGAGGCTGTATGTTTGGTATCCCATTGCAGGTATATACCCAAGGGATTATAGAATCATGCTGCTATAAAGTGCAATACACCGCGTGTGTTTATTGCAACACTATTCATGAAGACTTGGAATCGTAAATGTCCATCAGTGACAGACTGGATTGAAAATGTAGCACATATACACCATGGAATACTATGCATCCATAAAAAGAATGAGTTCGTGTCCTTTGTAGGGACATGGATGCAGCTGGAAACCATCATTCTCAGCAAACTATAGCAGGAACGAAACCAAGCCCGCATGTTCTCACTCATAGGTGGGAACTGAACAATGAATCCCCTTTGGACTGGGAAGGGGAACATCACACTGGGACCTATTATGGGGAGGGGAGGGATTGCATTGGGAGTTATACCTGATGTAAATAGCGAGTTGATGAGTTGCTGGCCAAGTTGATGGATGCAGCACATAACATGGCACAAGTATACATATGTAACAAACCTGCATTATGCACATGTACCTAGAACTTAAATAATGTAATAATAAAAATTGTATGCAGAATATATAAAGAACACCCAAAAATGTTCTGTTTCTTGTTGGATGGTGAGATTTGCAGCTAGTGTATACAATTACTTAAGATTTATGTAAACCAGACACCTAAAATTTGTGCTTTTTATTTTATGTTAATGATATAATAAAAATAAAATGAAGATCACTGGGAGTTTTATTTAATGCTTCATTGAATTCAAATTATTATTTTTCTATGCTCTTTACTAGTTTTCCAGACAGCGTTTTTGATAGCTGAGGATTGTTGTATGACATGAATACATAAAAATTAGGCTGAACTCAAATATTATATATATAATATATATGTGTATATATTATATATATATAAAATATATATGTGTATATATTTTATATATATATATATATATAAAAAATTTGATATGGAGTTTTGCTCTTCTTGCCCAAGCTGGAGTGCAATGGGGTGATCTCAGCTCACTGTTGCCTCCGCCTCCCGGGATCAAGCGATTCTCCTGCCTCAGCCTCCCAAGTAGCTGGGATTACAGGCATGTGCCACCACGTCTGGCTGCTTTTGTATTTTTAGTAGAGACAGGGTTTCACTGTGTTGGTCAGGGTGGTCTCGAACTCCCAACCTCAAGGGATCCACCCACCTTGGCCTCTCAAAGTGCTGGGATTGCAGCCACTGCACCCGGCCCCATATTTTTATTTAAAAAAAAATTCAATCTTACAGAAAAGTAGGATGAAAGTAGAATATAATGAAGAATGTGTATTCATCTAGATTCACCAATTCTTAACACTTTGTCACATTTGCATTCTGTGTGTGTGTATACACACAGTTTTTTTTAAGTTTCAGATGTTTCTTCAGTATGTGGAAACAAGGTAATATCTTGCATAAGAAAATATTACTCTCTCAAAATTTAATACTGACACACTAATAGCAAATATAGAGTACATATTCAAATTTTTACACTGTACCAGAAATATTCTTTACACACACACACACAAAAGCAAAGATAATGCATTGTATTGGTTATTGGTTTTCCTTAGTCTCCTTTATTATAGAAAAAGCCCTCTACTTTTTTAAATGTCTGATATACATTGATATTTTGAGGAGTTCAAATCAATTGTCTTACAGAATAGTCTATACTTGGATTTTTCTGATTATTTACTCGTGATTAGTTTCAGGACAAATATTTTTGGCAAGAATACTTTAAAGGTGATGTGTATAATCTGTTATATAATGTGCATTATATAAAGACTGGTGATGTTAAGTTTTATGCTTTGAGTAAGGTATTTTCACCAGATTTCTCTCTTTTTGGAGTTGAAAAGTATTAAGTGAGGTAATGGTATAAATATCCCGTTCCCCAATAACACCTTGCCCAGTAGTATTAACATTTGTTAACAATGATCCTAACCTGGCTCATTTATTACAGTGATGGTTCCAAAATGGTGATTTTCTGATTTCATCCTCATTTTTACATATATTAATTGAAATTTTTTTCTGTAGAGTGATGCCTTTTCTCTTTTCCTCTATTTTAGTATCGTGAATTCTTTTTAAAAAAATTCAGAATGTTATAATCTTTTTTTGGACACTTTTATTTGACTAGTGGAGGCCAGAGACAATATTTTAAACTACTTTTAGATTGTTTCAGGCCACTCTAGGCTCCCAGAAGTCCTGTAGATTTTCAAGTCCAATTGATTTCTTTAATATTTGAAAGTAGTGTTCCGTGGTGTGATGGTTAAGTATTACCAATCAGCTTTCCAAGAAAAAAAAATCCTATTTGTAGTGGTTGCTGATTTCCATGGTGTACACATTCCCACTTTGGTTTATTTTAAGTAAACAATGGCAGGAGATGCATGATAGCATGGTATTATTTAGTATTTCCACCATACGAGTACAATAAATGTAAATAACCTCAACAGCATATGTGATAGTAAAATATAATCAAACAATTAGGAAGTGATGAATTCTAAGTGTTATTGCCTTTTAAAATATAATTTAATTTTAAGTTTATATAGTTTACTTTTTAATAATATTTGGCTTTAGCAGTTGGCTTACCAAATTTTTTGCCAAAATTTAACAATCAGTTCTTGCAAGCAAGTACAAGCCAGCTTTAGTACCCAATGACAGTGTTTGCTTCCAGTCAAGGTCTAAGTCTAACTCTTGGCTTCAGTACTAATTAAATATGATAAAATTATGCATAAAAGCAAGGTGGAATATTCTTGCAGATTTTTTTTTCCCAGAGAAATAACTTTGTCAAAGAAATCAATTTCCCTTCCTCTTCTCCACCTACACTTGATGCTCTCAGTTTAGCAGTGTCAAAAACCATAACTATCTTCAATTTATTGAACCAGAAAGTTGGGAAGAAATTCAGATGATATGCAAAGAGGAAATTAGAGAGCAATTAGGGCACTGGTGTCTTATCCATAGTCCAGATCTCCTGTGGTATAACATTGTTTCCTCAAACCAGCTTGCCTCCCTTTTAGGAACGGCTCCCCTTTTCCTAGTCAACGTCCTTTTCCTACATCAGGTAGGTACCTGGCTCCATTCTCATAGTTGTTTGCTCCTTGGAAATTTTTGAACTGGATCCAGGAGAAGAGACTCAGTCCTTCTCTGGAGGAGAAAGTGTCATAAAAATCTTGGAAGAAACTGGTGGCTGTGATTCCTACCATATTTGAAAAAAGAAAGCATAAAAGAGGTGGAGGAAGAATTCTGGTGGAACTCTAGGGCCTTTCTAAATTCTTTGAGCCTTTTGGCAAATTCTCTCTTCTCTGGCCTAGAGCAATTTAAGTTGGGTGTCTGTAGCATGGCTTAAAGAGAAGGAATTTGAGTTCCAGAGAAATTCAGAAATTCTAAGACTTACAGAGCTAGTTGGTAGCAGGGAAGAAGAGTAAACAGATTTCCTCTTCCAAGGCTTGGTGCTCTTACCACCACTGCAAAGCATAGCTCCATGTTCTCTGTGCCTCTAGTAGCCTGTCAATGCTTCTACTTAAAGTAAGATAGAGAAATATCACACATGTGGATACGTGTATAATATATGTACTCTGCCTATATTTGTATCTGTATGTATATGCAGAATACATATACTTGCATACAATAAGCATATAATGATATATATACACACATATACACATACTGTCACCCTAACCCTAACCGTACATATATGTATGTGTATATATATACACTCCCATAATATATGTATATATACTATAAATGCTCTGCCTATATATGTACCTGTATGTATACGCAGATATATCCATCTACCTATCTGTCTTTTAGTCAGTTCAGGTTGCTATAGGCATGGTGGCTTCTAAACTACAGAAATTTATTTTTCTTAGTTCTGGAGGCTGAAAGTCTGAGATCAGGGTGCCAATATAGTCAAGTTGTCATGAGGGCCCTCTTTCAGGTTGCAGACGGCTGACTTATTGTATCGTCACATGGCAGAGACCAGAGAGAGGAAACAAGGTCTCTCATGACCCTTATGAAGGCATCAATCCCATTTATGTGGACTCTACTCTCATGATCTCATTGAATCCCAATTACTTCTCAAGGTCCCACCTCCTAATACCATCACATAGGGTGGGGGTAGTGTTTCAACATATAAATTTGTGGGGGCACAAACATTCACCCCATAACTCTCTCTCTATCATCTATCTAGCATTTATCTATTTCTCCTAATATCCTAATATATATTATATTATCTCTCATCTATCTCTCCTTACATACATATACACAGGCACACACACAGTAATATAAACACTAATATATATTTTCTAAGTGAAAATTACAGAATATACACATAATGGGGTGATGCCAATATTACTTTTTAAAAGTATATATGCATGGAAAAAAGAAATACTACAAAATGAAGAGTAGGTGGTGGGTTATGAATGATTTTATCTTATTATTTTTTGGTATGTTTTCATAATTTTCAGTATTTTCAGATAAAGACTAATCTGGTTGGCATCAACACTCAAAAACTATTGCATTGTTAAAAATATTTCTCAGTTACCATAGATCTTAAATTGTATGGTGTATTAGCCTTCTAGGACTGCCATAACAAAATACTATGGCCTGGGTAGCTTAAATACAGAAACTCATTTCTCACAGTTCTGGAACCTGGAAGTCCCACATGTGGGCAAGTTTGATTTCTCTTGTAACCTCTCTCTTTGGCTTGCAGAGGCCGCCTTCTTGGTGTTGGTGTGTCCTCACATGGCCTTTCTTCTGTGCATGCACATCTCTGATAGCTCTTCCCCTGTATGTAAGGCCACCTGTGCCATTGGGTTAGGGCCCCAGCCTTATGACCTTTTAAATCTGAATTACCTCCTTAAAGGCCCTGTCTTCAAATACAGTCACATGGAGGGTTAAGGCTTCAACATAAACATTTTTGGAATAGGGGTCGGGATGGAGGAGCCACATTCTTCCCATAACTTGCAGCATGTAAAAATGAGCTTAAACTTATAAAACTGACTCAAGATAAAGTAAAGAAAGTCCTTACACAAAACAAAATTTCTATGTCGATTCTTTTCAGCTGTGATTATTTGTAACATCCTTATAGACTTGAAAATCAGTGTCTAGCCTCTAAATAAATGTTTCCATCTCCAATTTCCCACATTGCTACCCAAATATTTCCTCGATTATATTGTCATCTAATTATGTGAGTATGGATGATATTATTGTTAAGAATAATTTGTGCTTTAGAAATTAAGTTATCTTTGAGACATTTTAAAAAACAATGATTTGATTTTATTTTCTAAAACATAACCAGGTGCACATTGTTGTAAATGACTTGATTACTTACATTATAATGAATGAAAATTTATGTTTAGGCCTATGGAAATGTAGTCTCAAGCATAAGAAGAATTTAGAGAACTTTATTTGTTGGGTCTGTCGTTATGAATGATGTATAATATATACCTAGTTTCTCACTTGAAGATAAATATATCTATACATAAATATGCATATAGGTGTATATACAAACAGCTACAGACACATATCTTTTCTGATTTAAACATACTATATGGACCGGGCATAGTGGCTCACACCTCTAATCCCTGGACCTTGGGAGGCCGAGGTGAGCAGATGGCTTGAGCCCAGGAGTTCAAGACCAACCTGGGCAACATAGTGAAACACTGTCTCTTAAAATAAAAAATAAAAAATAAAAAAATTAGCAGGATGTGGTGGCATGCACCTGTAGTCCTAGTTACTCAGGAAGCTGAGGTGGGAGGATTGCTTGAGCTCAAGAGGTGGAGGTTGCAGTGAGCTGAGATCATGCCACTGCACTCCAGCTTGGGTGACAGAGTGAGACTTTGTCTCAAAAAAAGAAAAAAGAAAAAGAAAAGAAAAGAAAAAAACCACAACAATAAAGCAAAACCATGTTCTTTGTAGATATTTTAGAAAAGACAGAAAAGTATGAAGAGGAAACATACAACCATTATTCCATTACTCAGAGCTAACATGTTTAGTATGTTGCTATATATTTGTGGCTGGCCTCCAAGATAGCACCCAATTCTCACCTCCTGTTATTCACACCCTTGTGTAGACAGCCTCCTCTCCTATGGAATCAGACTGATCTGCGTGACTATTAGAATAACTGGAAAGCAAGACTGGGCATGGTAGTCAGGCCTGTAATCCTAGAGCTATGGGAGGCAGTGGTGTGAGGATCGCTTGAGTCCAAGAATTTGAGACCAGGCTGGGCAACATAGCAAGCCCCCATCTTTACAATTTTTTTTTTTTTTTAATTAGCTGGGCATGGCAGTACATGCCTGTACTCCTAGCTACTTGGAAGGCTGAGACAGGAGGATTGCTCGAGCCCAGGAGTTCGAGGCTGCAGTGAGCTATTATTGTGCCACTGCACCCCAGCCTGAGAGACAGAGCTAGACCCTGTGTCTAAATAAATAAATAATAAAATAAAATAAAGAATAACTGAAGGCTGAGCTCAGTGGCCCACACCTACAATCTTAGCACTTTGAAAACTCAAGGCAGGCAGATCACTTGAACCAGGAGTTGGAGACTAGCCTGGGCCATATGGTGAAACCTCATCTCTACATACAATTAGCAGAGCATGGTGGCACATGCCTGTAGTTCCAACTACTCCAAAGGCTGAGGTGGGAGGTCAGCAGGTTGGGCTGCAGTGAGCAAGGGTCATGCCACTGCACTCCAGCCTGGGCGACAGAGGGAAACCCTGTCTAAAGAAGAAAAGAATAACTTGAAAGTGACTCTATATGATTTTTAAGTATAGGTCTTAAAAGAAATTACAGTTTTTGTTTTGATCTCTTGGATTGGTTCCCTTGAAGGAATCCAGCCACCATGTTATAAAGATACTGTGTTATGAGGATATTCAAAGATCCCTGGGGAGACCCATGGGGAGTGAAACTGATGTCTCCCACCAACAGCCAGCCTCAGCTTGCTTGCCCAGTGGGTGAGCCAGCTAGGAAGTGGGTCTTCTTTCCCTGGTAAGACCTTCAGAGGACTGCAACCCCTGCTAACATCTGATTTAAACCTCATGAGAGAACCAAGGAAGAACTGCCCGTCTAAGCAATTCCCGAATTCATGACATATAAAAAAATGAGAGATGATAAGTGATTATTGCTGTTTTTAGCTGCTAAGTTTTTGGGTGATTCAGTGAAACAATAGATAAACAATAGATTATGCTTCCAATCTTTTGTGTTATATTTATATTTTTATCCAATAAATTGTTCATTGAACATTTGTTGCATCAGTCAGGGCTGAACCACAGGGTCAGAACCAGAAAGAAATGTAGATGTGGGGTGTGTGTATTCATGGATTCACTACAAGGAATTGACCTATGACATTGTGGAGGTTCACTAAACAAACCTGAAGTTCACAGGGCAGGCAGCCAGGAAGGAAGATCATGAGCAGGCTGGAGTCCCAGGAGCGTGACCTGAAGCTTGTTGTCCACTGGTAGCAACCAGATAGGGATGAAGATGCAGAGAGCAGGGAGCAATTGCACACCCAACTGCTGTTTGGAGTCTCTGAGTTAAGTGAAGCCCTAAGTCTTATTTTAAAGGTCTTTAAACTAATTAACCCAGGTCCACCAAACAGAATCTCTCTTTCAATTAACTTAAAGTCAACTGATGTAGTACTTTTACAAATTACACAAATTACATTTGTGAAACCTCTTCATAGCAGCACTTAGATTAGTGTTTGAATAACTGGGAGAAGGTGCTTGCATGCCACAAAACAGCTGCTGCCTTCCTTCCATCCTCCAACTCTCAGAAAAGATTATTTCTTGTAGCCCTCTGTATTTGGAAACACAGTAGAAAGGCAACTCTAGAGGCTGTAGTTTAGCCTAACTAGGTTGCACATCACAAAGCCATCACACACTGCACATGTGCTAGACATCGTCTGTGATATGGTTTGGTTGTGCCTTCACTCAAATCTCATCTTGAATTGTAGTTTCCATAATCCCCATGTGTTGTGGGAGGGACCTGGTGGGAAGTGATTGGATCATGGGGGTGGTTTCCCCCATGCTGTTCTCATAATAGTGAGTGAGTTCTCATGAAATCTGATGGGTTTTATAAGCATCTGGCATTTCCCCTGCTTGTACTTCTTTCTGCCACCTTGTGAAGAAGGTGCCTTGCTTCCCCTTTCTCCTTCCACCATGATTGTAAGTTTCCTGAGGCCTCCCCAGCCATGCTGAACTGTGAGTCAATTAAACCTTTTTTTTTTCCCACAAATTACCCAGCCTTGGGTATTTCTTCATAGCAGCATGAAAATGGACGAATACAGTCTATGTCCTTGGGATACACTAACAAATAAAACAGACAAGATCACCTCCATAATGGAGCTCATAGCTTAGTAGGAAAAGACAAAAAATTAACACATAAAAAAAAACCTTAATCAAACAGATAATAAAAACAATATCAGAATGTGATGAATGAAAAGAAGAAAATAAAACTAGATAGTGGGATATAGGGTGACTGGTCAGAGGCTGCTAAAGTGGTCAGGAAAGCCTTCTTGGAAGAGCTATTTGAATGGAGCAGAACAATGAAAGTTTACTCTCTAATAACTGAAGGCCAACAGAAGAGTCTCTCACCCTGGAAATAGCAGGCACAAGGCTCTGAAATGGAAATGAGCTAGGCTTCTTTCAAGGGGTGGCAAGCAGGCAGTATGGATGGGGCCAAATGAGAGAGGAAATAGAGGGTGAGTTCAGAGAGGTAGCACAGGGCCAGTTTGGGGTTTTATTTTTGGTGAGATGGGAAACCACTGTAGGTTTAGAGCAGAGGAGCGACATGATGTGACCTACATTGTAAAAGCAAGCAAGGGCTGAAGCAGGGAGACCAGTCCGGATGCCTTTGCTGGAATCCAGGTAAGCGATGATGGTGCTTGGGCAAGATGGATATGATGGCAGTGACGAGTGACAACTGATGAGAGTTTGAATATATGCTGAAGGTTTTGCTGATGGTTTGAATTTGGGGTGTATGAGAAAGAGAAGAATCAAGAATGACTCCTAGAATTTCTGAACACAGAATTTTTGAATGTCTGTTTTGTCAAACAGGCTTGAAACAGATGGGACATTATAAAGCCAGAACCCTTCTTTCCTGAAACTTTCTTCTAGTGCTGGTTTTCCCATATTATCACCAGCTTATTACTGGCTAATGTGCTACTCTTCTGCAAATTTTGCTTATTCAGATTCACTTAACATGGACCATGCACACAATATTACATATCAATTCTGTCTTTTGCCCATGATATATGTAATTTTTAGAAAGGTTTTTAAACATGTCCAAGCTATTTTCTATATGAAGTAATATGTCTAAGATGTCAATGCAGAACTATAATAACTGGCTTAAAAATCAGCCACAAAACTCAAACACTGTTCAAAGAAATTTTTATTTTTTATTATCTAAAGATAAATAACTATGCCTTGCATTTGGATTGGGGTTTTCTTTCCCTTTTCAAAATACTTTCATATCATCCACCTCCTGTATCTCTACAATATCCCTGAAGGTGAGCAGGGCAAGAAGGGCACACAAAATAATGGACCAAGATAGAATGAGGTCTTCTGGTTCATTGTTAAACTATGAAGTTTAAGATTTAGAGCAGAAGGTACAAGGATTAGCATGACTGTTTCTATCTTAAGTAGTTTTCAGTCTAGAAGGGGAGAAAAATATGTAAACAAATAGCTGCAAGAGATTTGATGTAATAAGTATTATTATGAACAGTAGACAGAGATGAGTTTTGGAAACATGGAGGTGGAAGAGTCAGATTGAATGAAGTCACGAGGAAAGACAGAATATGCCTCCCAAAATAGAGGCCAGGAGTGATGGCTCACGCCTATAATCCCAACACTTTGGGGGGTTAAGACAGGAGGATCACTTGAACCCAAGAGTTTGAGACCAGCCCAGGGAATATAGTAAAACCTCATCTCTAATACTAATACTAATAAGCCAGGTGGTACATGCCTGTAGCCCCACCTCCTTGGGAGGTTGAGGCAAGATGATTGCTTGAGCCCAGGAGGTCGAGGTTGCAGTGAGCTGTGATAGCACCATGCACTCCAGCCTGGGCAACAGAGGAAGACCCTATCTCAAAAAATAAATAAATAAATAAATAAATAAATAAATAAAAGGAAAAGAAGAAATGAAAAAAAGAAAAAAGAATATGCCTAAAATGTCCTGTCAGTAGCATACCATAGCTTTCTTGGCACATATTTGCCATGAAAACTTGGGCCACTAGCAAGTCATGAATGTAAACAACAAAAGTAATACATGAGCCTGCCTCAAATAACATTTCCTTGAAGTGAGCACAGAAGATATTATTTTACCACGTAGAAGATAAAGCTTTGTGGAAAACATGAATTCTTTCCAGGGCATTGATTAAACTATGAATTTTCTGTGGCTGAAAATTTTCATCAGGTTGGTAAATGACATTGAATTTTATTTTAGAGGGGATTGAAATCTTTTACTATTTAGAACATGCTTGTTATTGACATGGAAAACCTGTGGGGCTGGTCACAAATGGAGCAGGAGGAAGGGAAAACAACAAATGACAGTCAGGAAGGAGCCCTGAGGGTGCAATGGTGGCCTTGCAGTGGGGTGGCACTGTGGACATGCAACTGCCGGAACCAAAGTGAATGCCATCCTATCCTGGTAGTCATCTTGGGCACTGCAGCCTCTGCTAGACCAGCATGCACATTTCTTCAAGCAGGGACCATGTATAGTCTAATGGCAATCAGTGTATCCTTCTGTCAAGGGGAGAAAGAAAGAAACTTCTGTCCCTTCTGTAGGGAGGGTGGGGAAGGATGAAATCAGCAGATATATTCTTTAGATGTTATATTTTAAGAGGCATTGACTTAAAATTGTAGCTAAATAATATGATCAATAAGTCAGGACACTTCTGCACACTATGCAAGGAAGCATCTCTTACTTAACAAGGTTCTTCCTCTGTTCTTTTGAGTGAGGTGTCTAATGGGAGCAGTTAATTCATTGTGCTTTGAGTAATATTATTTTCTTAGAATGCCCTCAGGAGAAATCTCAGCAAATCATTAAATGTATGCATATGTGTGTATTAACATCATTGCAATACATGTCACTAGATTGCAAATCTCTATGCAACAAAACTGTTTCTGACAGCCTGTTTATTTCAAGCACTCTTTGCTTGAATACTCTTTTAACCTCCTCCTATATACTTGGACTTTCTTTGATGTCAAAATACATAACAGATATCTCTGACATTGAAAAAAAAAAATACAGTTATTCCTTAAACTATTAGTAGCCAAAGGAAAAAATGCAGAGACATTTCAGAACTTCAAGGGAATGCTCTGTCTTAATATGAATGACTTGAATAATGTTAATGTCAATGCATAATAGAATTAACCTGGATGGAGCAAGAAAGAAACTTTCTTGTTTCATGTGTATATGATCTTGATTTCAGATTCAGAAACCCCTAATTAACTGGAATTCAGTAAAGTGAAATTGTAAGTAACCATCATTTCCTTTCTTAGAATTTCTTCAAAAGGAGAAGAAAGACAGATTACAGGAATTAGCAGACTACATGGTGGTCCAACTGAGAAAAAAATGTGACTGCACCATTCTTCTGCCAAGGGTCTATGAGTGGCTGCAATATAAAAAGAATAAAACTCACCTCAAAGACTATAAAAAGCAACAGAAATAATGGTAGGGTCATTTTGGGGGCCAACATGGATTCATGTCAATATTTCTTACTTTCCTAGTCAAATCTGCATAACTATTTAATTGTAATTGCCACCAGATAATAACTCTAAAACATGAATGTTTTCAACCATAAGATAAATATTAAGACAATTTTTATACACTGTTTACTAAAGCAGCAAATATATTCAAAAATTTTAGAAAAATTGTCAGTCATTAAGATTGAAACAAAATGGGATTTCATTTGAGTCTACCTAAAATTTTGTTTGTTTGGTAGTTTTTGAGATGGAGTCTCGCTCTGTCTCATATCTGTAGCATATCATACCAGGCTAGAGTGCAGTGGTACGATCTTGCCTCACTGCAGCCCGTGCCTCCTAGCTTCAAGCAATTCTCTTGCCTCAGTCTCCCAAGTGACTAGGATTACAGGCGTCTGCCACCACACCAGGCTAATTTTTGTATTTTTAGTAGAGATTGGGTTTCACCATGATGGCCAGGCTGGTCTTGAACTCCTGACCTCAAGTGATCCACCCGCCTCAGCCTCCCAAAGTATTTTGATTACAGGCGTGAGCCACTGCGCCCTGCCTAAAGTTTTTATCATCTGAAAGACCTCTGTCCTTTAACTTTAGGTAATAATTAACTTTCCATTTTGCTTTGGCCTAGGTACTGCCACTTTTAAAATGAATTTCAATAGCTAAAGGCATAAACGATTTAGTAATTACTATAACTATTTTCTGAAGTTCTGAAAACATTTAAAATTTCAAAGCAAGCATGTTGGGAAATTTAAGGTGACCTCTTTACTGCTCCCAAATTTAATTATACATGTACTCATGATTATGTGATCATATGTTAATAACATTGTATGAACTGTTAGTTTGCTTCTCATTCTACTTCTGTTTTGTTTTGTTTTGGTTTTAGCTGTTATCAGAGCTAATTCACTCAACAAGCAGGTCCCAATTTGCATGGAAAAATATTATCTGTCTGGTTTTCTAATATCCATAACAAAGGAAATCTAGCCAAGCATCCCATTCCAGATTTAGTGAGGATGACATGTTTGGCAGGAAGAAGAATATGATTTACCAATTGAAGAGCAGAATATCAAAGCGAGTAGAGTCAAAACAAAATTTTACTGGATCTCTACTTTTACAGGGAAAGCTGATGAAAATGACATTACAAATCAAAGCTATCTCTTCAAATTGATTTTTGTGGTCCTTATTAGTATTTAATATTTCAATTTTATGTGCTATATTTCCTTTGGTAATCTTCTATTTTCATGGGCAAGTTCAGTCTATAAATTGGGAACTTATTGTCAGTGAGTTCCATCTTCCTCTCATATCAGACCTTATTTAAAGCTAAACAAATTCATTCTGGATTTTAGGTGTATATGTTGTGGAGTTTTTGTTTCATTTTGTTTTTAAGTTGCAAGTGTAAGACACAGTTCAAACACTAGCACTAAATAAAAATAATCACAAATTTGTTACTTTTCTAAAGATTCTGGAAGGGTCCCTTTTTATAGGCTAGATCATAATTTTAAATGTTGCTATGAAAGCAGGCACACAGCACAGTGGTCTTCTGTCTGGCCAACTGCTTCTAATGTTTAAGCCAGCATCCCCGAGCAGCTCTCAGGAACCCTTTGGGTGTAGTTTCTGTATCTGTGAAATGAAAGCTTGCACCAGCTAATCACTAAAGGTCCTCTTCTTACTTTATGATTCTATAAAAACAATTATCTTTGCAATGTTCTTTTAAAATAAGATATAGGGGAAACTTGGGATCTTTTAGTATAAGAACTGAAGAAAATAGGGAGCAGAAAGTTATAATTGAATGTTAACCAAAGACACACATTCTTATAAAAATTCTCATACAGAACTAGGTAAAATGAGAGTCCCACCAACAGTATCCGCATGCACTGAATTTTTTTTCATTTTAATATGTTTTGATACACTGTTGTGCCAGTGCTAACAAAATGAGTTTTCAAGCAATAGTGTTTTCCCAAAGGAAAAATTGTCGGATTTTGTCCGTGTGGGAAGTGTGTGGGCAGGACTCTCAACTTTCAGGAAAACTTCTGTCTTTTTAGAAAGAGATTTTCCAGATACTTTTTGAATTACTTCTCTGAAAATAATGAGAAGTCTATGAAAACAGAATTGCCAGAATGACTTGCTTGTTGGTGGGGGTGACCTGTGGCTGCTCCCAGCTCTCTAGGTGTTGAGAGCAGAAACCAAGAGGAAGGAGGGAGAAGATGCCCACAGTGAGGCCAGGGAGCAGTGGGCCTACGGCTGCTTTGGTTCACGGTCTGATTAACCAGATCTCCACAAGAGATATAGATTGTGGATATATAATGTGTGTGACCCACCAAATGTATATATTGAAGTTCCAATCCTCATCTTAATTTCTGCAATATGATAATTTTTATGTTGAAATACCATCTGTGCCAGTGTTAGAAGATAGGCCTTTGGGAAGTGATTAGTCATGAGGGGAGAGCACTGATGAATGAGGTTAGTGCCCCTATAAAAGAGGCCCAAGAGAGACCCTTGCCCCTTCTACCATGTGAGGACACAGAAAGAAGGCACCATCTACGAACCTGAAAGCGGGTCATTACCAGACACTCAATCTGCTAGTGCTTTGATCTTGGACTTCCTAGCCTCCAAAACTGTGAGAAATGAATTTCTCTTGTTTATAAGCCACCCGCTTTATGGTATTTTGTTATAGCAGCCTGAGTGAACTGACGCATTTGTTATGGGTTAAACTGAGTCCTCTCAAAAATTCCCGACTCCTAGTACCTTAAAATGTGACTTTTTGGCTGGGCACAGTGGCTCACGCCTGTAATGCCAGCACTTTGGGAGGCCGAGGCAGGCAGATTACCTGAGGTCAAGAGTTTGAGACTAGCCTGACCAATATGGAGAAATCTCGTGTCTACTAAAAATACAAAATCAGCCGGGCTTCCTAGTGCATGCCTGTAATCCCAGTTAGTCAGGAGGCTGAGGCAGGAGAATCGCTTGAACCCAGGAGGTGGAGGTTGCGGTGAGCTGAGATCGTGCCATTGCACTCCAATCTGGGCAACAAGAGTGAAACTCCATCTTAAAAAAAAAGGATGTGACTTTTTGTAGAGATAGGGTCTTTATAGAGGTAATCACCATAAAATGAGATCATTAGAGTGGACCCTAATCCAATATGACTGGTGTTCTTATAAATAGGGGTGAATTTGGGCACAGATGCAGGGGGAGAATGTCATGTGAACACAAAGGCAGTGATTTACAAGCCAAAGAGAAAGACTCTAGAATAGATCCTTTCCTGGCAGAACTCAGAAATAATCCTGCCAACACCTTGATTTTGAACTTCTAGTTTTCGGAACTGTGAGACAATAAATTTCTGTTGCTTAAACCACTCAGTTATTACACTTTTTTACTACAGCCTTAGCAAACTAATACAACACTCAGTCTAAATAAATTTAAGGATTAAGTAAGCAGTGAAAATCCTAATTGTATTTGAGCTATCTCACAGAGTTAAGTAACATTTTTGTTTCTTTGAAGTAAAATATTCTTGTGGTTTTATGGGTAATCAAAATAATTTTTAATTGAAAAATAATATATGTATGTGTGTGTATATATATATTGTATAAAATGTTAAACTAACTGAGGCTGGGCGTGGTGGCTCTCTCCTATAATCCCAGCACTTTGGGAGGTTGAAGCAGACTGATGACTTGAGGACAGGAGTTTGAGACCAACCTGGGCAACATAGCAAGACCCCGTCTCTACAAAATATCAAAAAAGCTAGCCTGGTGGGATGACTAATGCCTATAATCCCAGCTACTTGGGAGGCTAAGGTGAGAGGATTGTTTGAACACAGGAAGTTGAGGCTGCAGTGAGCTGTGATTGCACCACTATACTCCAGCCTGAGCAATAGAGCAAGACCCTGTCTGAAAAAAAGAAAAGTTAAATGATATGGAATATAAAATAAAAGTCATTCTTCATCTCCCTTTCCCCAGTTTTAATTACCTCCCTAGAAGTTAGCTGTTTGGAACCTAACATTATAGTTTTGCAGTGCTTGATTCTTAATTCTACACTGTACAGACTTGAATAAGATTCTAGCCTGATGTCGGAGTTTTGCTAAAACATCACATTTAGAGTTCCTGTTGTGGAACTATGCTATAAGTAAGATCTTACACTTCTATTATCTCAGCACTATGGATAGGCTCCAAAATAGGCCTGTTATTTTAAAATTCCATCCTGCAATAGGCCACATGTTTAGAATTTAGTATATTACCAAGCAAGGGAGAATCTTAAAATATCAGTTATCCACTGTGTTATTCTCTGGTTTTGTTTTTTACTTGTTATTATTATTATTTATTATTCTTGAGAAAGAGTTTCGCTCTTGTTGCCCGGGCTGGAGTACAATGGTGCGATCTCAGCTCACTGCAACCTCCACCTCCCGGGTTCAAGCAATTCTCATGCCTCAGCCTTCCGAGTAGCTGGGATTACAGGTACCGGACCATGTCTGGCTAATTTTTTTTGTTTTTTTAGTAGGGATGGGGTTTCACCATGTCGTCCAGGCTGGTCTCGAACTCCTGACCTTAGGGGATCCACCCACCTTGGCCTCTCAAAGTGCTGGGATTATAGGTGTGAGCCACCATACCTGGCCAATTTTTTTTATCTTTTTTTGAGACAGAGTCTCGCTCTATCACCCAAGCTGGAGTGCAGCAGTGCAATCTTAGTTCACTGCAACCTCCGCCTCCTGAATTCAAGTGATTCTCTGGCCTCAGCCCCCTGAATAGCTGGGATTACAGGCACATGCCACCATGCCCGGCTACTTTTTGTATTTTTAGTAGAGATGGGGTTTCACCATGTTGGCCAGGCTAGTCTTGAACTCCTGTCCTCAAGTGATCAGTCTGCCTTGACCTCCCAAAATGCTGGGATTATAGGCATGAGCCACCACACCTGGCCTATTGCTTAAAATATTTTTATAGTTAATAAAAGAACAATTTGATTGAGGGGAATGGGGAGATGTTGGTAGAAAGCCTCAGTTAGAATGGATAAGTTCTGGAGGTTTATTGTAGAACATGGCGATTATAGTTCATAATAGTAATGTATACTTGAACATTGCTAAGAAATTAGATCTTAAATGTTCCATCACACACACACGCACACACAAAGATAAAAGTAGGTGAGGTGATGGATATGGAAATCAGCTTGATATAATCATTTTAGAATGCATATATATCTCTCTCTAAACATTATGTTGTACATTGTAAATATATATAATTTTTATTTGTCAATTGTATCCTAATAAAACAAGTGGGGGAAAAAGAGGAACACGGACTACCTTTTGTTCAAGCTGTTTTCTAGAAACCAGGAATAAATTACCTGCTTTCTATGAAGTTTGAGTCAGTGACACCATACTGATGCTCTTTTTACAGACAACTCAGTAAAACAGTAGCTCACCTACCTGAAATAATAAACTAGTACTTCAATTATAAAGATTCTGAACAGATTAAATTAATCTTACAAAAGCCACACAAGACAGGTCATAGAGTGACAGACATGTTCCTTCAGTCCTTACTTGGTGTCTGTACACCATGATTCATATATCATTCTAACATTTTTTCCTGATGTAGTTATTGAGTCCAAAGTCCTCTTCATACAAAGGAGGAAACATTTTACTTCTAATATGCTTCCTGGTTAAGAATAAGAAGAAAAAAATTAAACTCCTAGTCATTAGGAGAGAACCATAAACTATAAAATGCTACAGTAGGTTGAAAACAGTTGTCTGGAGTCATTTTGTAAAAAGGAAAAACATCTCATTTGATTCTTTGTCTTGAAGTCATTCTTATATTAGAATTATTTTAGTTAGTCCGTTTTTGTTGTTTTTGAGAGAGAGTCTCCCTCTGTCACCCAGGCTGGAGTACAATGGTACAATCTCGGCTCACTGCAACCTCCACCTGTCAGGTTCAAGCGATTCTCCTGCCTCGGCTTCCTGAGTAGCTGGGATTACAGGCACATGCCACCACGCCTGGCTAATTTTTGTATTTTTAGTAGAGATGGGGTTTCACCATGTTGGCCATGCTGGTCTCGAACTCCTGACCTAAAGCAATCCACCTACCTCGGCTTCCTAAAGTGCTGGTATTACAGGCATGAGCCACCGCGCCTGGCCTTATTTTAGAATTATTAATAACCGAAGCTCAAAAGTGGTCCTGAATCATTTTGAAGAAAAAGTGCTGTTATCAATATGCCCTCTTTAAGAAGGTAGAAAATTGTGTAATATATGTAAGAATGATTTCTGGCCAGGCGCGGTGGTTCACACCTGTAATCCCAGCACTTTGAGAGGCCAAGGAAGGTGGATCACCTGAGGTTAGAAGTTCAAGACCAGCCCGGCCAACATGGTGAAACCCTATCTCTACTAAAAATTACAAAAATTAGCCGGGCGTGGTGGTGGGAGCATGTAGTCCCAGCTACTCAGGAGGCTGAGGCAGAGAGAATTGCTTGAACCCGGGTGTCGGAAGTTGCAGTGAGCTGAGATCGTGCCACTGCACTCCAGCCTGGGTGACTCTGTCTCAGAAATAAATAAATAAACAAATAAATAATAACTCAAGTATTTCATTTATTAAAATACCTGCATTTATGATTGTACCTTAGTCTATTGGACTTTAGTAAGATAGAGATTTAGTCCATTGGTTGACAGTAAATTATATATATAAAATATTATATATAATTTATATATTATATATATAAACTTAAATGTGTGTGGTACTGTTATTTTATTAGGCAAGATGATAGCTATATTGTGTCAAAATAAGGTGCACCCCACAGCATTAGTATACAGAATAGGGTCACTAAGATGAATGGACTTCAAATAAAGGGGCAAATAAAATGTATGCGTTTCACTTATTTATAAAAAACCTACAGTAAAGGAGAATCAAGAGACCATAAAAAGATGATGTACCATTGGCAATTTTACAGGTATCTTCTTTTCCTTAGCATCATATCAATTGGTCCATTGTTATTCAAATCATATTCAAATAGTCCAAAAATGTCAGTTTAGGATTGGAAACAATTAAAGCCTGGGTACATATCAGATGAAGTTTTCAGCATTATAATTAAATGAAGGCAATATTTGTCATATGGAACAAAGGAACTGTCTAGTAATAAAATTTACACCAACTTCTAAACAATGAACTTACGCGTGCATGCTATTTGGTGATTCCTTGATAACATATCTAAGTATGAAGTTAGGTGCATTAAGCTAGCAAAGGAAAAAAGTTTATTTATAACAGCACTGTAGGCAGAGGTCTTTCAAAGTGCAAAGATACCATCTTCCCTTCCCAGGGAGCAATTGCTTTGCACAGATGCTCTACAAATATCAAGCACAAGGAACCTGGGTTTTAATTACAAAGTAAAATATCATTTCAAAATTGCATAATTGGTGGTTGCCTTTTGCAATGCAATGAACATAAGGGAACCTGACATTAAATGTTTGATGTGTTGCCATGACATTTTCTTAAATTTTATTTTATGCTGCTTTTAAGCTGCAAACTATGTTAAATTTGAATTCTTTAAAGGGTGGGTTAACAGAATTATACAGTTAAAAAACCTAGCTCTGATGTTGGAATGCCTATGTTCACAAATTGTACAGTTCAGATTTTAGAAAAAAAGTAAATATAGAAGTAAAGACATAATGGGGTCTTTGTGTTCTCCTTACAGTAGTGACATGTTTTCCTGGAGATAGAGGCCATTTAGTCAGGGAGGGATGTCTCTAGCTTTCCCTTTGAGAAAAGGGAAAAATAATAGAATGAGGAAAATACAGTGGCAGTCAGTGCCCACCACATTTGAATGTTCAGGCCATTGAAATTGAGAGAAAAATGTCACAGACACTGTGTGGTTACAGAGATGCTGGAAGGAACAGTGGTAGGACTGGTGTTGCTCTAGTTTTCTCTATTCCAGAAAATGTCTTCAACCATTATCTATATACTGTGTGCCCGGTATGCACTAGAGTATATACTATTTGCTCAGCAGGGTTTGACTTCAAGAAGTCATCTATTCTATCTGTAAGAGCAAAGGACAATTAGATGTGGAATATTTTTCGTCATAGTAATGTAGTGAAACAATATAAATAAATATATGTATTTATTTTAATTGAATTTAATTTTATTTAGAGACAAGGTCTTGCTCTGTCACCCAGGTTGGAGTGCGGTGGCACAATCGTGTCTCACTGTAGCCTCAACCTCCGGCGCCCAATTGATTCTCCCACCTCAGCCTCCTGAGTAGTGAGATACAGGCACCTGCCACCATGCCTGGCTGATTTTTATATTATTTTTGTAGAGACAGTGTCTTACTATGTTGTCTGGCTGGTCTCAAACTCCTGGACTCAAGCAATCTGCCTGTCTTTGTCTCCCAAAGTGCTGAGATTACAGGCATGAACCAACATGTCCGGCCCTATATATATATAAATATATATATCTTTAATATTTATATATTATATATAAATATATATATCTTTAATATTTATATATTATATATAAATATATATCTTTAATATTTATATATTATATATAAATATATATCTTTAATATTTATATATTATATAATATATATCTTTAATATTTATATATTATATATAACATATATAAATAAATTAGCGATGAGGTCTCAGTATGTTTCTCAGACTGATCCTGAACTTCTGGGCTTCAGTGATCCTCTAGCCTGGGCCCTCCAAGGTGCTGGCATTACTGGCATGAGCCACCATGCTTGATTGAAAATAAATGATGAATGAGGAAAATAGAAAGCCTTGGGTTGCTAAATCATTTATTCTCTTTTAAGACACCTACTAACTCATACAGGAAGACGCCTTCTTGGGTGGATACCACATATTTTGAATGCTTCCCCACTTTTGACTGCTTAATGTTCATATTGAAATAAGCATTGTCAGGAAGGCTGAGAATGAAGTGGAGCCCAAGGAAGTGGTTCACAGCCCTGCACAGGTAGCATCCCCGTATTTTACTAAACATTAGCATATCTTACTCAGTTACATTTTGGGGTCAGTTCCTCTGCCCCAAATGAACATTTTTTGTTTGTTTCAATGTCATTATTGAAATGTCATTATTGTCAAATAACAGAAGTAGGACCACCTATATACACAAACAACCTGTATTTCTGGTATTTTCCTTCATTTTAGAAATATGCATAAAAATCATTGTAAGCAGAGAAAGACCAAGACTCACTAGACTAATGGCAGAAGCTCAAGGACGACATTCAAATTTTCCCTTCTCTCCTTTAAAATGATGATTTCATTACAAATTTAAAATATCAAATTATTTCTGTTAACATTACTGATAATACTACTTGCCTTTATGAAGCAATACATACGCAAGATATTGATGAAGAAGCACTTCTGTTAACTGTTCTATAGGAAGTTGAAAGACTTTCTCCCACAGTTGTTCAGCTCGAGGGCTAGAACTCCAGAACTACCTTCTATTTCAGGGTTCTTTTTGCCTGTTGCCATGAAAAAATTTAGCCTGTCTCCATACAAACATTCCCATTTTATATGCCCTTTTTAAATATGATGCTTTAGATACGAAAGTGCACCCAAATCAGGCCCATTATGACATGCATAGAGGTTGAATTAGTATGGAGGCTTCTAATTCAGCCAAACGATTCTTCTTTTTAAAATTATGGCGCTGTTTTTATTAGGTTGATCACCAGAATAATTGATTTGATTTTGTGTATAAGCTGCTTGAAGGAATGCTGCAGATGGACAATTTTAAATACTATAGGCTGGGCGCAGCATCTCGTGCCTGCAATCCCAGTATTTGAGAGGCGGAGGCCAGAGGATCACTTGAGGCCAGGAGTTTGAGACCAGATTGGGCAACAGAGCAAGACCTCATCTATACAAAAAATTTTTAAAAATATATGTGTGTATATATATATATATAGCTGGGTATGGTGGCATACGCCTGTAGTCCCAGCTACTTGGGATGCTGAGGTGAAAGGATCACTTGAGCCAGGGAGGTTGAGGCTGCAGTGAGCCATGATTGTACCACTGCAGTCTGACCTGGGTGACAGAGCAAGATCCTGCCTCAAGTGGTCTACATCTATTTTCCAAGAGTGATTGCTGTTCAGTGAAAAATCTATGCTTTAAAAGATGTATCAAAGACTATACTTCCCAGCATCATTCCTATGGTTCATTACTAGAAAAGCTTCTCCAACAGTGTAGAGCACTAGAAGCCAGAAGGAGGAGGTGCAGAGTTCTCTCTTTAGTGTGAAGCCAGCTTTGCTCTTTGGAAAGGAATGCAGTCTGAGTGATTCCATTTTTAATTTAAGAATTTTTTTCTTAAAAAAATACAACAAAGAGAATCAAAACACCAGGTTAATAAGGTGGTGAAGATTCTGAGAGTTGTAGGAGGTGTTGTAATAATCCTAGTTATATTTCTTTCTCATATAAAAATGAAGAAACAGGATTTGTTTTATCAACTCTATAGAAGATTTGTTTAATCTCTTATAGAGAGTAGATATATATTTTTACAATCGGGATTAAAATATTATTTTCAATAATTGGCAGGCTTAATTTGTACTAGAAAGCTAAATTTAGGCCTTAGATAAATGTAGTAAGTATATTTTGCTTAATGTATATTTATGCAGATTTTTCAAAAGTGGTAAGTTGTAGTGCCTTGGTTCAAGGCACTGAAACATGTAAGCAGAAAATCTCATTTTCAGAAATTAAAAAGAAAACTAAGGAGAAAAATCAGTTTATAAAAAGACCACATCAGTTCAAAATGAAGTGAAAATAACAGATATAATAGACTTTGATGTTCACAGAATATACTTATGGGAATTATGAATCAATTTTATTTCCTGTTCTTTATAATAGATTAACAATATATATAGACTTTTACTTTTAATTCCTTATTCATGGTTCTTGGCACATAGTTTAAAAATATTTGCTGTTTTTTAAGTAAAAGAATGAATGACACTATATTGGAGAATAATTCAATCTAGTTTTATTGGTATGATTTAGGCTCACATCTGATTTGCTCTATAGCAGTCATATTATTATATAATTTATCAGCAATAAATGGTCATGATTATATATGGGTTCACATTCATAAAACACACATAATATAAAAACCCAGATTGTTTCACTTGACATGGTTTTCAAAGGTTCAGTACAGAACAAATGCCTTTCACCTCTAAAACATCCAACACAGGTGAAAATAATACATTGAAGTTAGTGAGTGAATAGTAGTTATTTCGTAGATGATCATGAGTGGGGTTGATACAGAGATTTTAAAAATCTATTGTCTTGTTTTTAAGTTTCACACCAGTAACCCATGTATGCACTTTAACTCCAACAGCTAAATGTTTGGGAATGAGTCCTTATTTATTTCCTTCAGTTCTGCCTAGAATGTTCTTTCCTTCCCTTCTGCCTATCCAAACCCTCAGAACCAATCTAAAATATCACCATCTACAGCCCTGTTTCCATGAGACCTTTAAAATTCTAACCCCAGCACAGTGTTACAACCTTCACTGAGCCCCAGTGTTATTATTATACCTTCTTATATCATTTTGTATATTCTGCCTTTTTACCTGTGTCATTCACCAAACGCTATTATAAGCTGCTTATAACTATTAGCTTTGAGTGATATTCTTACATTCTACTATTTTTAGCAATGTTTTGCATATAACAAATACTTAATAAATATCTGCTGACCTGGGTCAACAGCTGCCTTCCTGCCAATCACAAGATACCATTCAGAATTTTCTTACTGTTGGGAGCTAGTCATCTGTTTGTTGACCTCTTCCTGCTCCACAATAATAAAAATACAGTCTAATAAAGATATTGAGCTCACCTCAGAGCTTTGCTAAGAACTTCAAAAAATTATACACAATAGCTGACATTTATTCATATTTTACTATGTGTCAGACATATCAAGGTCACTGTGCTAAGGCTTTTGTGCTAAGACTTGTATAATCATGATCTCATTTATGTCTCAGAATAATAATTTTGTGTAATAATAGTTTTACTCCTATTGAGATCTTAGAATTATTAAATAACCTGCTTAATGCTACTGAACTCGCTAATGGCAAAGCAAAGACTTAAACCCATGCACATAGCTACTAATTCTATTGTGTCTCTTCAAGTGCCCAAAACCAGTCAAGAAGCAGGAAGAACTGAGTTCTAGAGTTCTTAGTGCATGGTTGAGCAAGTGGTTCATATTGGCCCCTTGATGCTTATTAATTCAATTTATTTATTTCAGACAGAAGTCTTACTATCTTGCCTAGCTGATCTTGAACTCTTGGGCTCAAGTGATCCTTCCAACTCAGCCTTCCAAGTAGCTGGGACTGACTACAGGCTTGCACCACTGCATCGTGTGATGCTTTTTTTTTCTAACCGAATATTGTAAATCCAGTAATATATCTGAAATATTAGGTACATAGAATATTTGCGGAAGTATTAAGTCAGCCATCTAAACAGGGTATTTATCAAAACATAATACCTTAAGTTGAATTTTAGTTTAAGAATTTGTTTCCTTCCATCCTGGTTAACATGGTGAAAACCCGTCTCTACCAAAAATACAAAAAAATTAGCCAGGCATGGTGGCGGGCACCTGTAGCTACTCTGGAGGCTGAGGCAGGAGAATGGCATGAACCTGGGAGGCGGAGCCTGAGATCGCCCCACTGCACTCCAGTCTGGGCGACTAGGGAGACTCCGTCTCAAAAAAAAAAAAAAAAAAAAAAAGAATTTGTTTCCTTTATATCAAGTGCTATAAATTACAAAGCATTTTCATATATATTATATCTCATTATATTCTTACAACCATTAGGTCACTGGCTATATATTATCTGGCTTTACTGCACAAGATTTGGGTTTGAGAAAGAAGGGTAGGTAACTTTTATCAAATCACACAGTAAGTAAATGTCTAAGAATTAGCTTTTTTATTACACTTTTCTGACTCCAGGACATGGTGGCACGTATTAATAGCTCAACATGTAATGTGCATTTATAAGCAAGATTCCACAAAATGTAGACATACAAGTTTACTATTTATGTATTTATCTACATATTTTTGAGACAGAGTTTCACTCTTGTTGCCCAGGCTGGAGTGCAATAGCATGATCTCGGCTCACTGCAACCTCCATCTGCCTCCTGGGTTCAAGTGATTCTCCTGCCTCAGCCTCCCGAGTAGCTGGGATTACAGGCAGCCGCCACAATGCCCACAATGCCCAGCTAACTGTTGTATTTTTAGTAGTGACAGGGTTTGGCTGTGTTGGTCAGGCTGGTCTCAAACTCCTGACCTCAGGTGATCCACCCGCCTCAGCCTCCTAAAGTGCTGGGATTACAGATGTGAGCTACTGCGCCTGGCCCTATAATTTATTATCAATCATCCAAATCAGGACCCCTTGAGAATGGCAATACCAAACTAACTGAGAAGCTGGAAAACAAGCATAAATTGGGATGAGCTTAGACAAACTGGAATATGTGATTCTGTAATTTTAATGGCACCTATCATGTGCTAGGTCTTACTGTAAGAACTTTACATGAATTAACTCAATGAATTTTTTTTTTAGATGGAGTCTTGCTCTGTCGCCCAGGCTGGAGTACAGTGGCATGATCTTGGCTCACTGCAATCTCTGCCTCCTGGGTTCAAGCAGTTCTCCTGCCTCAGCCTCCTGAGTAGCTGAGATTACAGATACCCGCTGCCACAACTACCTAATTTTTGTGTTTTTAGTAGAGACGGGGTTTCACCATGTTGGACAAGCTAGTTTTGAACTGCTGACCTCAGTGATCCACCCACTTCAACCTCCCAAAGTACTGGGATTACAGGCATGAAGCCACTACACCTGGCCTCAATTAATGCTTATGAAGTAGGAATTATGCTCATTTTTCAGATGAGCTTTTTTGTGAGATGTCCCAGACCACACGGCATTTGTGGATTCTTTCCAATGCACTTTGCTGTCTTCAATCTCTTTGCTTGACTAATACAGGGAAAGGGAGAGCAAAGGCCAAGAAGATAAGGATTTGGATAATGGCAGGCAATGATTATCAGAATTTAGTGAATGAAAAAGTTATCTAGCTGTTTTCCAATGCCAGTATCAGCATAGAAGTTCGTGGGAAGCCATAGCAATTTTATACCAAGGAAGTATAAATAACATATCTAACAATCTTACTGATTACCCTTTTTCTATTGCATGCTTACACACTTTAGATTTTGATGTACTTAGCGCTCTTGGAAAACTATTTGAAGATCTGTGAACAATTACCTAGTAGAGCCATTAGCAGATAACTTACGGATGTTTCTAGGTGAATTGAGGCAACCGATCAGGATTAATATACTAGGTTTCAACCTGAGATCGATCCCAGTTTCACTGCAGAAAGATCGCAGGCTGGCCCTGACTCTGCTAAGGCAAAATTTGTTTGTGTTTTCTAAGTGGGTGTCATCTGTGTGAAGTCCTGAACCATGTCTTTAAGTACATTCTTTTCTTCTCTGCTCTATCCTCTGAGTTTGTTGAGAGAAGATTGTTGGCATTCCACTTCACTTGTCAAGCTGCATAGGAAAGACTGGAGATCTACAAGTGAAAGGAAATATTTCAACAAACAATGCCTGGTGCTTACAATCTGATCACTTTACAAACAAATGGATGCTTTCTCTATTGTGCAAATGACCTCATCATGGAAAGTAGATTAAGCTCAGCATCACTCTACTCAGAGCTATCTTCCAACACTTCTCATAATCCTCTGCCTATTCTTTACTCCATTGTTCCCTAAAACAACAGAGAAAACTCTGAACAACAATGTTCATTTGAGTATTTTAAAGAATGGGTAAATATTTATACCTTCAAATAGTTAAATGTAAATAATGTTTTTGTTAAGTGTGGTAAGTTACATTCACAACTACCTTATAAAACAACCTCTATTTTGGGCAGGCATTATTCTTGGACCTCTTTCATGACTTATTTTATTCTCACAATATTCTGGGCAGCACTACTTTTTCCATTCTATACATAACAAAATCAAGGGTAGAAGAGATTACATAACTCACTCAAGGTCAACTGTAAATTCTTCAAGAAATAAATATGCTGCCTTGGTTGCTACCAATTTTTTAAAAATTGTCAAAAAAGGTACAAGAATATTTGCAATGCTCTATTATTTTTGTGCACTTAATATGCCAATCATTATGCTAAATTATTGTAATACATGTTTGTATTTTAGTTTTACCATGACTTTAGGAAAAATTCACTATTATCTTCATTTTGCAGGTGAGAAAAAGATGGTTACATAATTTATCCAGAGTGATCAAGAAATAGTAGAACTGGAATTCAAGCCTAAGTCTGTCTGACAGCAAAGAAGTCTTCATTATACTAAATTATTATTATTATTATTATTATTATTATTATTTGAGACAAAGTCTCGCTCTGTTACCCAGGCTGGAGTGCAATGGCACGATCACAGCTCACTGCAACCTCCACCTCACAGGTTCAAGCGATTCTTCTGCCTCAGCTTCCCGAGTAGCTGGGATTACAGATGTGTGCCATCATGCCTGGCTAATTTTGGTATTTCTTGTAGAGACAGGGTTTCACCATGTTGACCAGACCGGTTTGAACTCCTGACTTCAAGTGATCTGCCCACCTCAGCCTCCCAAAGTGCTGGAATTACAGGCTCGAGCCACCACGCTGGCTCTAAATTTTTAATAGTGCAACTGATGTCCTTTAGTAAAGCATTCCGTCCATCATTGATAAACTTCTGCAGCTTTAAGTTATTTTTTGACTTTTTTCTTTCCCCACAAATTTATATCCAGATTGATGAACTAAACATTTCTATTTGGAATTCTTAAGTTAAATTCTTCTACCATATGATGACCTTTTATTTATTTAGACAAAAGAAAAAAATTAGGTGTTTAAGTAAGTGATTCTGCAAATTAACTAATTACATTGGATTAAGAAAATGACACACAGGCTGGGCACGGTGACTCACGCCTGTAATCCCAGCACTTTGGGTGGGCGAGGTGGGCAGGTCACCTGAGGTCAGGAGTTCGAGGCCAGCCTGGCCAACATGTTGAAACCCCGACTCCACTAAAAATACAAAAAATTATCCGGACTTGGTGGTGGGTGCCTTTAATCCCAGCTAATCCAGAGGCTGAGACAGGAGAATAACTTGAACCTGGGAGATGGAGGTTGCAGTGAGTGGAGATCGCACGACTGCACTCCAGTCTGGATGACAGAGCAAGACTGTCTCAAAAAAAAAAAAAAAAAAAAGAGACACACAGGGCCAGGCACCACAGCTCATGGCTGTAGTACCAGCTACTCAGGAGGCTTGAGGCTTAAGGCTGGGGCCAGGAATTCAAGGCTGCAGTGAGCTATGACGGAGTGTACCCACCACACTCCAGCCTGGGTGATAGAGAGATACCTCATTTCTAAAAAATAAAAATGAAGAAAATGACATGCAGAAAGGTGAGGTTTGCTATCATCACATGGGTTCAAGACAAAATATCTCCTGACTTTACAGACAGTGCTCATTCTATCACACCTAAGCTACAAACAGTTACTGCAGTTATTTGTTTTGTGGATTAGGACATAATAATAACTAATTACAATTATTATTATTATAACCATGAGCACTTATGAAGAGTTTATGATGTGTCATACAGTTCATCACATGTTGTTCGTATGTATTATCCCATTTAAGGCTCACAACATTGTGAAGTTAGTACTAATATTATTCACATTTTGTCGGAAAGGAATTAAACTCAGAGAGGTTAACAATGTTCAAGGACATGCTGTAAGTAAACTGAGATCAGTCTAGGTCAGAGCCAAGGCTCACAACTATGCTCAGCTCTCAGTCTTGCTGGGTCTTTCCTCTCCACAGCAAGAGGCCCTTGACTTCTACCAGCATGCTGGGTCCTAGCTCAGCCACTGGGACCAATTCTGATTTGTAAATGGAAAGATTTGAAGTCATCTCTGCTGCTAGAATGGCTTTTATGTTTTCTGCTTGTTTTTGAGACTCGTCTCCTCCATCTTCACCTCTTGCCAGTTCCTGCTACTTTAGATCTCCTCTCCTGGCAGCTGTTGGTACCTCCTTGTGATGCAAGCCTCTACGGATGGATTGTAAGCTCCTGCCTACTTCCTTGTAGAATCTGAGCACAGACTCGTTAACTTCTATTACAGCCAGTTTCACCATTCACTGCTGGGTGAAGATCCTATTATACAAGCACACACATACACACACACACACTATATATATATATGTACAGTTTATCACTGGATATTAGCCAGGAATGACTGACTCTAAATGAAGTGCTGCTTTTGGACTAAATTTATATATGTGTAGTATATATTTGATATATTTTCAATACATAAGTAGAAATTGTTTTGATTTAATTGCCTTTGGGGGAATTGATCTCTTAAATGGAGTGAGTCAGAATGTGTCATAGGATGTTACCAAATTAGCAAATAATTTCTTTTTCTCAGAAACATCTTTCGTAGATACCTATCTTCTTCAGAATCAATCGTCTGTTAATCAGACATCATTAACCACTACTGTCAAACCTGATAAATGAGGACTTGTTAGCGAAGAATCTTAGCCTTAAATGTATTTGTCATTTTAAAAAACTGGCAAGGATGAGTATATTTCTAAAATTATGTTTTTAAGTGAAAACATACTATTTGTGGAAGTCCATTAAAAAAAAAAAAAAAGGAGATTCAGATATCTCAGGAAATCCAAACCAAGTTTATCTACTAAAAAGTATTCTTCTTTTTTGTTTGGTTTGGTTTTTGAGACAGAGTCTTGCTCTGTCGCCTAGGTTGGAATGCAACAGGATGATCTTGGCTCACTATAACCTCCAACCTCCCAGGTTCAAGCTACTCTCCTGCTTCAGCCTCCGAGCAGCTGGGATTACAGGGGCCTGACACCATTCCTGGCTAATTTTTTTGGTATTTTTAGTAGAGACAAGGTTTTACCATGTTTTCCAGGTTGGTCTCAAACTCCTGAACTCAAGTGATCTGCCTGCCTCAGCCTCCCAAAGTGCTGGGATTACAGGAGTCAGTCACCACATCTGGTCTAAAAAGCATTTTTGAAGTAACCACCATTTTATAGTTGCAAGTTTAATTAAAAAATAATTATTTGTCATTTCTAAATTTTTCAAAATATTAAATGGAAAATAATTGACAACTCTCACCACTGCAAATTTTGTTCTGATAATTGAGTATTCTAGATTTAAAAATTCAAAATGATCTCCAGCTGCTTGAGGCAAAGGTGAAAAAGAGAAGAGATGGGTAATAAATTCTGACATACAGTTTCTGCCTCACTTTTGTTCAACAAATCTCAACCCTTAAGTCTTAGTCCTGACCTAGAAGAAACACCCAGTGAAGCATGCCAGTGTTGTGTATTGTTGAAAAGTATCTCAGGTCACACATAGTTCAGAAGGAAATTGGTGGAAAACCACGAGGTTCACATTTGTGAGGATCTCATAGACATCTAGTTAAAATGAATTCTGTTCTATCTGGTCAACACTGATAAATCATGAAAAGGAAAAGCCATCCATCCTGCTATTATTAAAAGTTGAGAATCTGGAAAGAACACATACAGATGAGGGTGCAGATGTTTGTTTTGGGCGTAATGCCATTATGCTTGTCTGTAGAATTACACATAAAATGACATTTTTAGTTGAGTATTGTATGTTGTCAGTGTACTTAAGCACAGAGAGTTGCAGTAACATAGTCCTCAAATGTGGGAGATAGGTCAAGAGGAGTTCACACTCTCCATGGTTGAATATAGTAAAAAAAAAATCAACACAGAATAGATGAGAATGCTCATGTGAAGAGAAACCCACCTTCCTGATAAACATAGGGTGTTTCCCAAGTTTTTATTTAGAGAGTTGGTGTGTTCTCGAAGAATTCATGATTAGAATGTGATGATATAGAGAAACTGAATCCAACTCAATTGTCTTGTAATTTGACTGTCTGAGATAAGAATGAGTTAAGGCCAAGAGTTGATTAGAGTACAGACAAACTTCCCAGCTTCTCTTTCCAGTGACTAGGAATTACTGGTTCTAAATGAAGTGCTGGTTTGTTGGACTACATTTGTTTGGAAGATAATTGTACACAACCATTTAGTGGAATGTTCCTTGGGAAACATTCCAACATTTTTTGTCCTAATTTTTTCCTCACCAAAATTCCGTCTAAATCCCAACAGAAGCGGGGTGTGGTGGCTCATGCCTATAATCCCAGCAAATTGGAAGGCCGAGGTGGGTGGATCACCTGAGGTCAGGAGTTTGAGACCAGCCTGGCCAACATGGTGAAACCTCGTCTCTACTAAAAATACAAAAATTAACCGGGCGTGGTAGTGGATGCCTGCAATCCCAGCTACTTGGGAGGCTAAGGCAAGGAGAATCACTTGAACCCGGGAGGCGGAGTTTGCATTGAGTTGAGATTGCATCACTGTACCCCAGCCTGGGTGACAGATGGAGACTTCATCTCACAATAAATAAATAAATAAATAAATAAAATAAAATAAAAATCAATCCATCACTGGAGAATTATGAAGAAGCAGAGAGAGGGTGAAGGAAAAGAGTTTAGAAGCACAAGAATGAATCTAGAACAGTCTAAAATTTACCCCTGACTCTGTAAAGCAGAGTTTCACAACCTCAGCTCTTGATATTTTAGGCTGAATAGTTCTTTATTGTGGGGGATGCCCTGTGCACTGTAGGGTGTTTAGCAGTGTTCCTGGACTCTACTTGTTAGATGGGGTAGCATCTCCCAGTGGTGCCAGTCAAGTGTCTTTGACATTGCCAAATATCAGGGGTGAGGGGTGTTGGGGGTTGGCAAAATTGCCCTGATTAAAACACAATTCTCTAATGCTCTAGGAGGACTTGATGGGGCAGAACCCACAATGAAGTAGTATGTCTTGGTTTTTACTGTTTCATTTTGTGGAGTCATATCTTCAAGTGTTAGAGAAACCAATAGATTGAGCACATGCTTCTCAAATGTTGAAAGGTCTATGCACAGCTGATCAGTTGTCTTTGATGTGATGCACACAATGTAGGTTCTTGTATCACAAAGGAGCTAAAGACACCAAATGACATATAATTGTGTTTTGTTATCAGTGATTAATTCTACTGTTTTCTAGATTATCTGGCAAAGCAAGCCATTTAAAGGGTTAGGATCACAATTCTCTTGGATGAGTTGCCTTTATATTACGTTCTTATTGATCACTCTTATTTTATCTTATAATGAAAGAGAAACTGTATCTTGTACCACACTTTATTTTAAACAATACTTAACACAAGTGGTTTTCAACCTTTTTAAAAAGAGAATTATTTTCTTCTCTAGACATCTGCTGAAAAAAATCAGCACATACAACAGACGAAAACAGTATTCTATTAGAATGGTTGGTTGTAAGGTCACATTCATAGTATTTGCTTGTAAAGTCAGATAGGTTAACAAAAGCTATTCCTATGAACATAGGTATTAAAAGTCAAGTGTAACAGAAAACAGTTGCAGAGTTTTATCAGTTTTACCATTCAATTTATTTCTGTTTTTAAATTTGAATTTGACAGTTAAAAGTAATAATTGATATGGATAGGAATTAGTATCCTGAATGTGCAATTTTTATATATTTAGAGGAAATCTTGAATTAAAAAAATTCAGAGCTATATGTTATTAATAAGTTACATATTTACATTAAATTCAAATATTTTTATAGAAATGGTAAGAGAAATTGGCTGCTCAAGTTAATGTGTTGGTGGGTTCCTATTCGGTACAGAACCTATTTCAGTATAGTATAGTATAGTATAGTACAGTACAGTATAGTATAGTATAGTATAGTATAAATTTTTTTTTAAATTACAATTCTCATATATTGTTGAAAGTATACATTTTAATTTTTTGGTTTATTTATTTGAACGCATATTCTTTTTTTTTTTTTTTTTTTTTAGAGACAGTCTCACTCTGTCACCCAGGCAGCAATCATAGCTCACTGCAACCTTAAACACTTTGGATCAAACAGTCCTCCTGCCTCAGCCTCCCAAGTGGCAAGGACTGCAGGTACATGCCATCACACCCAGCTAATTAAAAAAATTTCTTTTTTTTGTAGAGATGAGGTCCCAGTGATTCCAGTCACTGGGATTATAGGTATGCATCGCCACATCCAACTATTAAATAAAAAGGTTTTAACTGATAATTTTTTCAAACAAACATTCTATGTGTAACAAGCTCCATGAATACTACAAAGTACCGATGTTAAAACGCTTTGCAGTTTTCACTGGTATTTGAATAAATGATAAAAAGAAAAAAATAAGGAAAAGCAAAGTAAGATAATGGTTTCTAAACTGTCTTTTCCAGAACCTTAAAATTTCTGGGAGGTCATTCGTCTTCCATAAACATTTAGTTCAAATTTCATTATAAAGCCTGGGACAGTGGCTCATACCTGTAATCCCTGCACTTTGGGAGGCTGAACACCTGATGTCAGGAGTTCAAGACCAGCCTGGCCAACATGGTGAAATCCTGTCTCTATTAAGAAAAATACAAAAATTAGCCAGCCATGGTGGCAGATGCCTATAATCCCAGCTACTCAGGAGGCTGAGGCAAGAGAATTGCTTGAACCCGGGAGGCAGAGGTTGTAGTGAGCCAAGATCACATCACTGCACTCCAGTCTGACCAGCACAGCGAGACTCCATCTCAAAAAAAAAAAAAAAAAAAAATCATTAAAAGAATAGGCTTTCAAATAAAGCCTATAGTCCTACCTATTCGGGAGGCGAGGTGGGAGAATCACCTGAGCCTGGGAAGTGGAAATTGCAGTGAACTGAGATAGCACCATTGCTCTCCGGTCTGGGCAACAGAGCCAGACTGCTATCAAATCAATAAATACATAAATAAATAAAAAGAGTATAGGTGTTTAACTTGGTAGGATGTCCTTCTACCTAGGCTTTTGCTAGGTTTTCTTTTTTCTTTTCTTTCCTGAGGTGGTGTCTAGCTGTGTTGCCCAGGCTGGAGTGCAGTGGCGCCATCTTAGCTTACAGTGATCTCAGCTCATGGCAACTTCTGCCTCCAGGATTCATGCCATTCTCATGCCACAGCCTCCCAAGTAGCGGGGATTACAGGCACGCACCACCACACCAGGCTAATTTTTCTATATTTATTAGAGACTATTTCATTATGTTGGCCAGGCTGTTCTCAAACTCCTGACTCAAATGATCCACCTGCTTCAGCCTCCCAAAGTGCTGGTATTACAGGCTTGAGTCACTGTACCCAGCCCTTTGCAAGGTTTTCTTAAAAAAAAAAAAAATTTTTTTTCTTTTCTTAGATGGAGTCTTGCTCTGTCACCTAGGTTGGAATGCAGTGAGGTGATCTCGACTCACTGCAATATTCGCCTCCTGGATTGAAGCAATTCTCCTGCCTCAGCCTCCCGCGTAGCTGGGATTACAGGCATGCACCACCACGCCTGGCTAATTTTTGTACTTTTAGTAGAGATGGGGTTTCACCATGTTGGCCAGGCTGGTCTCAAACTCAAGACCTCAAGACCTGCCCACCTTGGCCTCCCGAAGTGCTGGGATTACAGGCGTGAGACACCATGCCAGGGCCCTTTCCGAGGTTTTCTTATTACAAGACTCAGATCATGCATTACCAGCAGGAAGCCCCCAGAGCTGACATGCTCCTTTAGAGCTGACCATGTGATGGAGGCGTAGAATCATCATCCATACTACCCCTGGCGATGCCAACCTTGACCACCTGGTGAAGCTATCAGCTTTCGCTGCTTTAAAAATCACCGTTTCCCCTTTTATAATTTATAAACTTTTTTCAGTTGAGATACTTCAAAGTTATGCCAATAGCCTCTAACTCATTAAGCCTCAGTCATTAGCTTAGCATCCTTTCATGATTCCTACCTGCATTAATGACCCTTATATGATTGTCAAAGGATGATTTTCTATTTCCATCATTTATTAATTGGGTAGATCTTTCCCTTTTATTTATATATTCATTCGATCATGTTTTTATTATTTCATTTTATTTTTTGAGACAAGGTCTTGCTCTCTTGCCCAGGCTGTAGAACAGTGGTATGATCTCGGCTCACTGCAGCCTCAACCTCCTGGACTCAAGCAATCCTCCCACTTCAGCCTCCTGAGTAGCTGGGACTACAGGCACACAACATCACACCTGGTTAATATTTGTATTTTTAGTAGAGATGAGGTTTTGTCATTTTGCCCAGGCTGATCTCTACCACCTGGGCTCAATGATCCAACTACCTCAGCCTCCCCAAGTTCTGGGACTGCAGATGTGAGCCACTGCATCCAGCCTATTTATTTATTTTTAAATTAATACATAATAGATGTGTATATTTTTGAGGTGCATGTGATAATTTGATATATCCATATAATGTGTAAAGATCAACTCAGGGTACTTGGGATATCTATCATGTCAGTCATTTATTTATATCAGTGTAGACATGAATTTTTATTTTTTTCCAATGGATTATAACTCATTATTATCATTATTTAACCTGATGCTGAAAGTTTTCCAGATTTGGTCAGTAAGAACCGTTGTAAGCTGGTGCCTGTGTCTTTTTGATAGTGTTTACATCATTCTTTGTGTCCTATCTTGCTTTCCGGGACAACAAGATATCTGGGCCTATATTGAGCCTTCTCTACACCTAAGCTCTGGAGTCCATTGTTTATCTAAGGAGCCTTGTTTTTTTTTTTTTTTAGCAGAGAATGGTATTTGAAAACAAGATCTGCTCTCAGAGTCTTCATTGACACTGGGGTGCACTGCTTCTAGGCCCTTTTGGGAAACAGAATTGAAATTTTGTATATATACATATACAGATGTATGTATGTATATATACACATACAGATGTATATATGTATATATATACACACAGATAAGTCTGTATCTATTTATTTACTTATTATCTACATATCTAAAACTATAAGTTTATTCCAATACTCACAATGCCAGTTCATAATTTCAGGTTTATTTCTAGACTTTTCTTTTCTTTCACTTTCTTTGACAGTGAGAAACCTGGCTCTCATTATTGACAATATAGTTATATTTCCTCAAAATGACTATATATAATTACTCTTTTTTCAAGCTTTGTCCTCTTTCTACCATCTGCAAGGCAAGGGAAGGAAAAGGGAGGAAAGAGTGTAGCTGAACTTTTCAGTCTACAGGGCAAGGGTGGCCCTGAATATTGACTACAGTGCATCTCTGGAGGTCTTTCCTAATCATTTGTACCTCTCTAAATTTTCTCTAGCTTCAGATTTGGTAACTGAATGATTATAGAGTATTTTTTGGAACTAGATAGGAAACAACATTCAACAATTGTCCTCTGTCTAGCTGCTATTTCTTTCTTGATTTTCCCCGCTTTGTTCTCATCTGTTTTGCCACTGCTATTGCTTTCTTCTCCCTTGAATTGCTTTAATACTTTCCTAAATGCCTCCAGTCTTGCCTCCCTCAAGATCTTCTTCCACATAATCACCAAAGTAATCCCTCTAAAGCATGAAACTGAGTGCAACGTTCTACTGCTATAAAATTTCTCAATGGCTTCCTATGGCTCCACACTCTTTAATGTCGTTTATAAAGACTTCTATAACTTGATGGATGCTTTTCTCCCGCAATCCATCTCAAATCACTCTCTTCACAGAACTGCCCATGTCAGCAACCACAGATACCGGTATGTCTACAAAGAAGCTATGTTTCTTGGGAAACAAGAGCTAAAGGAGTGATTTTCAATGTCAGATTTTCTGGATTTGAACCCGTTTTCATTGCCTGCTTCCGCCTGTGTTTTTGTGACTTGGCTACTACCATTGCTGTGAAACAAACCACTAAACAGTGGTATAAAACAAGAAATATTTAAGGCTACAAATTCAGTGGGTCCAGATTCAGAGAAGGGCCAGTGGGGACAGCTCTTCTATGCTGGTCTGGAGGATCTGTTTTTATGATGGCTTCTCACTTGCCTGGTTCCTGGACTGGGATGGCTGAAAGATGGACTCAGCGGGGATTGTCAACTGGAGTGCCTTCAGGTCACCACTCCAGCATGGTGATCTCCAGGTAGCTGGGCATTTTATTGGGATCTCAGAGATCCAACACGTATGTTCCAGAAAACCAGGTAGAAGCTGTTTGGCCTTTTATAACCTGGCCTCAGAAGTCTCATAGCATCACTTCCATGTACTCTTGGTCAAAACAAGATTCAGAGAAAAGGACATAGATACTTTTAATGTTTTAATACTGATATATCTTGGAAATTACTTACTATTTCCTTATCTGCAAGATGGAAGTGCTAGAAATATGGGTTAAATGAGTTATTATATGTATAATGGCCAGGACACAGTGACAGGTCCATAAATATTAGATATTTTTGTTTTTCAATGACACTACATACTATTCTTAAGCCTGGAATTCAGTTAGCCTTCTTCATTGCCTAATGAAGATATATTAACAGATAGGTCGATGTCTCCTCCAGGATGCTTTCTCTGACTCTGCAAGGTGTGTTAGATGTTCCCCAGGGTCCCTGACCTCCACAGTGCTTTATAAATGCCAGCGTGTGTGTTGGTTACCCCTACTAGTCTGAGGTCTCTAGGGCAAAAACAGCTAATATACTATCTCTAGCATGTATCACAGTGTCACATAGTAGACACTTACTAAATCCTTGACAAATGAATGTCTTTATTCTTAGAAGACAAGACCTCACAGCATAAAGATAGAATAATCCTGTGTTCTGGCCAGGTGCGGTGGCTCACGCTTGTAGTCCTAGCACTTTGGGAGGCTGAAGTGGGCTGATCATTTGAGGTCAGGAGTTCGAGGCCAGCCTGGGCAACATGGTGAAACCCCATCTCTACTAAAAATACAAAAATTAGCCAGGTGTGGTGGTGGGTGCCTGTAATCCCAGCTACTCAGGAGGCTGAGGCAAGAGAAGAGAATTGCTTGAACCCGGGAGGCAGAGGTTGCTGTGAGCCAAGATCGCGCCATTACACTCCAGCCTGGAGTGACAGAGCAAGGCTCTGTCTGAAAAAAAAAAAAAAAAAAAAAAGAGAGAAAAGAAAAGAAAAGAAAAAAAAAAAAGAATAATCCTGTGTTCTGATTTGACTGGAAATTCCCCCATTTCTATCTGTTATTGCAGCACAATTATTAGTGGTGCCACATTTTATTCTCAAAAAGTTCCCTGTTTGGATAGTAAATTATACAGTACTGACTCAAAGAGGCTTCTGGAGTCTCTCCGATGTTGGTAAAGGAAAGACTTCCCTTGACCCTCTGACCCTCTCTCCTCTCGTAGCAAGCGTGCTCATGAGTAACTGTAGCCTGGGAAACTCACCTTTCACAAGGTGGTGGGGTGGCTGTTAAAGGAAATATCACTGATGGTGTCCCAGTGAGCCAGGATGTAGTGCTGAATCACCAGCAGCATTTCTCAAAAGGGAGTTAAGAAATGACTTCCCATTGACTCAAGGGGTGTGGGGCTTTCACTTGTCTGTGGTGACTAGAAAAGAATTGCCTGGTTAACTTTGACTTATGTTGAAAGGGAGCTTCAGTTTGCTCTCAAACGCATTCCCCACTGATCTCCAAGGGTCTTCAGAGTGTTGCCCTGTTGTAGAGGTTTTTCAGGAAGTATTGGCTAGTGAGTGCTCTCAGGTTGTCCTCTGGAGCAGTTTGAACTGGGGCATAACTGGGTTAGGACCAAATAGTAAATGAGCTCATCTCTGATGTTTGCACTTAGTTGGAAAAACAGGTTTAAAAGATATGGGAAATCAGTCTGTCAGGATCACCCACGAAAGGGGTTTCAAGGAATGTGTCATCACCTTGGATAGTCCTGCCAGTCTCCATTTTTGGAAGCAAACAGAGACTTTCTTTGCCTTTTAGCTGGTCTTTCTAAATTTTCAAGGCCCAGTTTAAGTCCTGCTTTGTCCAAAAAACTTTCTGGGGCTGCCTCAGACTGTCTCATCTCTTCTTGACTGCTGCTTCTCCCCAATATCTGAGCTCACCTTCATCTTTTAAAATTACTTATCTGGCAATTCCTCTTCAATGATAATGATCTTTAATACAGCACTTATGTGTGCCCGAGTACTTTGCAACAATCATTTTGTCTAATCTTGTCACCAAGTAAGTAATATTCCCACATTTTAGAAGTAAAGAAACACAGATAATAGTGCCTTGTGTTTACATTCCTAGCATTATATCACCTCTTCTCACCTGACCTGTAAGTCTCTCAAGAACTGAAAACAGGTTTCTTATTTATTGGTATCTCACTTTTCTCACAAATTGGTTAAGAACTCAGAGGAGCAAGTTGTCCATGACAATGGCTGATTTTACTTTTATCTATTCCATGAAATACATTTAAGTGCTATGTACGCCATCTTTTAAGCCCTGGGAACTACACTGAGTCAGGTAAATAAATTCAGGGTGAAGAAAAGAGATGATAAGCATGTGGGACTCGCCATTTTGAGAATCCATCAATGTTGCTTTTGAAACACAGGAAGCTTTGCTCAGCATTTGTTTAAAAGAGGAAGAAATGTTTAAAATGTTAAGCACATTGTGACAATTTGAATATTCCCTGGTTGATTTCCTGCATTACATCTTTGAAAATTTCCTGATTTTCATATGTATTCCAGTGCTGAGTGGTATTTCCTGTGTCAGCCTAAAAAATGGGATTTTTCTCTTAACGGGAAACATCAATATCAGCATCAGCTGCAGAGACTGAGATGTTGAAATGGTGACTACATTCAAACCCATATGAATTTTGATCTTAAAATAAGCCACACACACCGAATAAGTGTATAAATGTGTATGAAATAAGTATGAGTACCTTATCATACATTCAAACCCGATTTTTGTTGCCATGAATATTTCCTTTTAACGTTCTTTAACTCTTGCCTTGAAAAGTTGACCAAAGATCATTTTTGTGCTTTTTTTTTGGTCTTAAATACTCAAATTGTCAGATATCATGTGTGAAGAGACCATTCAGAGCAGAATAATGAAAATTACAGATGGAAAATTAGGTCATTTTTTCTCTCCTTTTAAAATACAGGCTGTATCTTTATGGAATACTCTCATATATATTTTTCCATTCTTGTTTAAAATTACATGTGTGATGGAGCCATTACCAGTTCCCCTGGGAGATTATTTCACAGAATCATGGGCCTTGCTACAGGTATTTTTTTTTTTTTCCCACTAATTTTCAACCTAAAATTTCTTTTGCTCAATTTCATTCCATTATCCCTTGGACCACCTGTACAGCTCTGCACGGAAGGTTGCAAAACGGTCTATTTGATAGGAAATGAAGCCCTCTGCCAAAGTGCATTAAGGAAAAAAAAAAAAAAAATGACATGAAGTCTCATGTTGATGATAGCTACAGAATATAAATTTGAAGAGGAAATTCCCGGGTCTTAATTGCTCAGCAATAATCAACCCTCTTGTATTTTAAATTCAGTTGAATACTTCTTTTTTCCCAAGAATTGGGGGAATTCTGGTTTCCAAAAAGAGCAAGGTGTGGGATGTGTGTGTGTGTGTGTGTGTATGTGTGTATGTGTGTGGGTGTGTGTGTGTTTTAGAGTTCCATAGGAAAAATAAAACTATATTAAAGATTCCTCCTACCCTTTGGCTCTGTGCTCCTTCTAGTTTTTTTTTTTTTTAATTTTATTTTAGACTTGGTACTTCTCCCACCCTTTCTCATCATCAAAATAGCAAAAATAACAGAAAGTTATCCACATATAGCCTTCACCTTTCAATACAGAGTACTGAAAATAAGAATTTGGAGCGCTAGGTTTACTTAGTTTTGATGTGCATAAGCCTACTTTCTCTATTGCATGTTTATTAAGATGGCATAAACAGGCATTGTGATTGTGGCATTTCATAATTGAAGAACTAGATTGGAAAAAGATTCATAAATATCTTTTTAAATAGGTGCAAAAAATGTCAGGCCCCTTCTTTGGGGCACATAGCAGACCTCTCATTTGTGGGAAAATAAATGAAATATGAGATTTGATCAATTTGGGTTGTCTTGAATTCATTCACTTGTACATTAATCTTTTATCACTGTGTTCACTCTGGCCTCATATTTTATCCATAATCTAGACCTTTCCAATCTACCATATTCCAGTACCACTGACCTTGAGACACTAGCTGTGTTTTATTGGTCTCTGTTATCCACCACTGAACCCAGTGCCTGGCAGATATCAAATGCTTTGTTGGATAATTGAATAATGAATCATGCACAATCTAGAAAAAAATCCAGTAAGGGCAGTTATATACCTAGTATTTTTGACACCCAGTGCTAATCATTTTTAATACTGCCAAAGGAAAAATATATTTCATAATAATCATGATATGAAGTGAGTAATAGCCAGAAAAGAAACATAGACAATACAGTTGCATTAAATTTAATATATGTAATCATGCAAGTAAATAAATTGAAAACAAAAATAAAATATAGAACAAAAGTATTTAATTATATGTATAAAATTAATATATAATAGATAATATATAATACATATTAATATAAAACACATAATATATAAATAATATAATACATAATAATATATAATAAATAAAAATATATAATACATAACAATTAATATATAATACATAATTTCTTGAGAAAATATTTGATACTACTATGCACTCTGTTCCATTAGTTTAAACTTTTAAACACGAGTTAACTCCAAGTAGTTATATAGAGGCAGAATTGAAGTCACTCAATGTTTTTTTGTCTTCACAATTATTATTTTGAATCCATATTTTTTTCTTTTTGTTTTTTGAGTCAGAGTTTCACTCTTGTCACCCAGGCTGGAGTGCAATGGCGCAAGCTCGGCTCACTGCAGCTTCCACCTCCCAGGTTCAAGCAATTCTCCTGCCCCAGCCTCCTGAGTAGCTGGGATTACAGGTGCCAGCCACCATCCGACTAATTTTTGTATCTTTTTTTTAGTAGAGATGGGGTTTCACTATGTTGTTCAGGCTGGGCTTGAACTCCTGACCTCAGGTAGTCTGCCCGTCTCGGCCTCCCAAAGTGCTGGGATTACAGGTGTGAGCCATGGTGCTTGGCCCATAGTTTTAGACATATGAAGCAATATACCCTAAGCACTGGAGACATTAAGTATTTTCCAGGTGAGCTCAAATGATTCCAAATAATTTTGAATTTGCTCTCAAAACAAATGAAGGCAGCTAAATCTCTGGTATACAAATGGGAATTATTTGACTTCCACATAGAATACAATGTTTTCTTTTTATTTATGCTTTTTTGTTTGTTTGTTTGTTTTGAGATGGGGTCTCCCTCTATCACCCAATACAGTGGAGCGATTATAGCCCACTGGAACCTCAACCTCCTAGGCTCAAGTGATCCTGCCACCCCAGCCTCTTGAGTAGCTGGGACTACAGATATGCACCACCTCACTGGCTAATCGTTTTAATTTTTTGAAAATTTTTTTGTAGAGTTGGGGGTCTTGCTATGTTGCCCAGGCTGGTCTCTAACTCTTGGCCTCAAGCAATCCTCCCACCTCAGCCTCCTGAAGTGTTGGGATTATAGGCATCAGTCACCAGGCCCAACTCATGTGTATTAATAAAAAATATATTCTGTATGTATCTGCAGATTACATATATATTATTAAAACTCAACAGGAACCACATAATTGTTTAGAACTTGGACCAACAAAAGATATTTTGCATAGGAGCAGTATTTTATCATTGGCAATTTAGAATTGGCAGAGCATAGGGAAAATAAAAAGCAGAGCGACTTTATTTTAGTTTATTATTATTTTAAAATTCATCTTAATTATTTTAAAATTTGAAAATTCTCCACAAAAAATAAATTGCTTATTCGAGAGGCAGACCACTCCCACTGCCCTGTCCCGGGCATGCCACTGTCGTCTTCTACTAATTTTCCTTTGAACACAATTTTATTTGAAAGTGTTAAAAATCCCAAGTTATCTCCTCCTGGTTGACTTCCATGGTTAGCAGGTATTCAAGAAGTATTTTTCCAAATGCCTGACCAGGAGAGAGCATGGAGATGGGTAAGATCCTGGAGATGGGTAAGATCCTGCAGATGGGGGCTGTGGGCAGACAGGGAGTAGCATGCCAGCATTAAACAGGGCATCAGCAGTTTAGGAAAGGAAGTGAGCAGTATGTTAAGTTCTTTTGGTGATTGCCCTGGGGTAGGAGTGAGAAGAGCAGACACAAGTCAGTTTTTCTAGGCTTAATTTCCCATCTCATTCTTTTAATTTCTGCCTTTGACCAGGCTTAGCCGTACATGTTTTCCCCATTCTGTTTCCCAGTTCCTGAGAAGACCCCTCCCACTCTTCCTTCTGTAGCTTATCTGCTTCTGTCAGGCAATTCCATAGTGAAACTGTGCAAAACAGTGAAAACACTAAACTGCATCTCAGGGTCATCCAGAACATTCTGAGTTCTTTACATTAAAGTCTTCCTTTTTTTTTCTCTTCTGAGGCTCACTTTTCTCTGGCTGTCTTGGAGTTAGGAGGGAAAATCCCTGCTATCTTTTGCAGGCATTTCTTGTACGCTTCCTCTCCAGACAGAGCAAGGGTAACGAATAAGTACAGTTATTTGAGATGACTCTTAGTCATTCTGTTTTTGTCCTTCTCACTCTGTATGAAGTCTCATACAAATTTATGAGACTGCCTTGTAACCTGTTTAAATCTGACCCCTCCATCTCTCACTCATTAATTAAAAATAGAATTTCAACATACCCATTAGGACGGCTACTACCAAACAAACAGGAAATAACGAGTGTTGGTGAGGATATGGAGAAATTGAAATCCTTGTGCAGTGCAAGAGGGAATACAAAATGGTGTAGCCACTATGAAAAATGGTATGGCAGCTCTTAAAAAATTAAAAATAAAATTAATATATGATCCAGCAACTTCACCTTTGGGCACATACCCCCCAAAATTGAAGCAACGTCTGTAAGAGATAGAGATACATGGATTGAAAATACAGTATTCAAAATGTGAAACCCACGTATATGGAAGGCGAAATTTTTGTATACACAGATCTCACAGGACTGACTGTGGGACTTGAGTACGCACAGATTTTGTTATATGTGGGTTGTGTGTGTGTCTTGGAACCAGTTCCTGGCATATTCTGAGAATCTGTTGTATTTGTTTTTGTTTGTTTGCTTTGTTTTGAGATGGAGTTTTGTTCTTGTTGCCCAGGTTGGAGTGCAATGGCACAATCTGGGCTCACCGCAACCTCTGCCTCCCGGATTCAAGCGATTCTCCTGCCTCAGCCTGCATCACCACGCTCAGCTAATTTTGCATTTTTAGTAGAGATGGGGTTTCTCCACGTTGGTCAGGCTTATCTTGAACTCCTGACCTCAGGCGATTTGCCTGCCTCGGCCTCCCAAAGTACTGGGATTACAAACATGAACCACCGTGCCCGGCTGAAACTGTTGTATTTGTACACCCATGTTCACAGCAGCATTACTCCCAATAGCCAAGAGGTCGAAGTAGCCTACGTGTCCATTGATGAATGAATGGATAAAGAAAATATGGTATAGACTTATAATGGAATATTATTCAGCCTTAAAAAGAGAAATTCTGACAAATGCTACGACATGGATGAACCTTGAGGGCATTATGCTAAGTGAAATAAGTCAGGAACAAAAAGACATATACTCCATGATTCTACTTATATGAGTGGTCAAATTCATAGAGATGAAAAGTAGATTGGTGGTTACCAGGCACTGGAAGGAGTGAGGAATGGGGAGAATTGTTTAATGGGTACAGAGTTTCAATTTGGAAAGACGAAAACATTCTGGAGATAGATGGTGGTAATGGTTACACAAACAATGTGAATGTATGTACTATTGCTGAACTGTACATTCTTGAAAATGATCAACATAGAGTTTTATGTATAATTTACCACAATTAAAAATAAAACTTCAAGTTTGATTTTTACATGTCACTTTTACTATAAGAGAACAGAAACCTATTTTAGGTGAGTTAGAGTCTAATGGTGTGGACCACACGATTTTGTTTATCCCAGGCAAGTTTTAAAATAATGCTTGGCAATGGGGGTGGTTTAAATAAGACATACAAGTGAATGGCACCACTGTCACCTTAATTCCTTTCAGGTCAAAGAGGACAACAGAAGAATAAATCAGGAAGGAAAATGGCCACCACCATCTAATGGGATGGTATATGTATTAGTCCGTTTTACTCTGCTGATAAAGACATACCCGAGACTGGCCAATTTACAGAAGAAAGAGGCTTTTTGCAGTCACAGTTCCATGTGGCTGGGAAGGTCTCACAATCATGGTGGAAAGTGAAAGGCACGTTTCACACGGTGGCAGCAAGAGAGAGAATGAGAGCCAAGTGAAACGGGTTTCCCTTTATCAAAG